>NC_137663.1:6841484-7086484 GCF_963422515.1 Blennius ocellaris
TTTCCCTCACATATACTTTGAACCACAACTGAGAACAACTTTAAAGTTTAAATTTAAAAGTTATGTTTGCACTATTTTACCAGACGATGAATCTGGACCGTTTGTGGTATTTTAAACTAAATTGTGTTTGACGCCTCTGATCTGGAAGTTCATATATTACATTATAAAAGAGTGCAGTACTGTTTTTTGGGGGCGGGTCCAAAATAGTGAGTATTTTATTGTTTTAATCCATTCATTTCGCTTTCGTTTTTAATTTCATTTCGGAAAAGCTCAAAATCAATATTATGTCCTCAGTGCACAACAGATAACTAAAGATATTTCACTACACAAACAGTGAAATATCTGCAGCACAACAATATATTCAGATGGCATGTATGAAAAGGAGTGGGAAGAAGTATATTATTATTTAATCCCACCCCTTCTCTATAAATAATATTCAATATTTAATATTCAATTAATTGAAACACGTTACAAAGGTTATATTCGGATAAATTATCCGGTGAAAATATATTTGGAAATTAAATATACAATTAATGATATGTAATATAGAATAAATAGAACGAAGTTGTTTGACCATAAAGTATATAGAAATGTATTCACACACATACCTTCATGTAGAAATTTGCTCACACTCTGTATAGCATTTAAAATAAATCTCTTTTCATCTATTTCGAAAGGCTTTTAAGACGGATCTTACATGATATAAATGACACAAGCATATTTCTGATTCACAGTTTAAGCTGTGTGAAGTTCTCCAGAGGGAAACGAGAGAAAGGTTGAGCAGGCGTTTCCAACCTGCCGGCCGCTGATGGTCAGAGTCTTGTGGAACACGGTCCAGGCGACCGCCTGCTCGCAGCCCGGCGTGGTCATGGAGCCCACGTATCGGTAGTAGCTGTGGAGCTCTTGGGAGGCGGGGATAATCTCGCTGAGCCGGAAGTCCGGGATCACCGTGCTGCTGCCTGGAAGACAGGAATCCAAAGACGCACTTCAGGGATCGTTGTCCTCCGTCGACGGTGTGGGAGTCTCGTCATCAGACCCGGTTACCGTTGTTCTGCACTCGACCCAACGCCGATATTATTGGCTCCAGGTGAGGATGGTCGTCTGTCGCTTCCTGTGAGGAGGACGCAGTCGCCGTTATTCAACGCCGACCGCGGCACTAACGTGTGTGAGTGGCTGAGGAGTGAGGAGGAGGCGTCACCTCGAACAGGAAGGCCAGCAGGGCGATCCCGGCCATGTCGTGCTCGGCCTCGGCCAGAGAGCCGTACGGCTCCTTGATGTGGACGATGTGCAGCTGTGCGGCGAGAAAGGCGGCGTTACAGCATCACGACATTTAGTCTTTAATCAGTTTCCCTGCCGACTGGCTGAGTCAGATAGAAGTGTCAACACGGCACCTTTTTATTTCAATAGGAAGCAGATAGGTCGGATCTCCTACCTCCATGGGGAACCTCTCTCCGTCGATGGTGTGCTCGGACCCCGGCCTCCCATTCCCTCCCCAGTGGAAGTGAAACTGGGCGGCTCTGTAGTGACCCGGCAGGGCTCCTCCTGTTAGTCGCACCGACTGCGGCAGAGCAAAGTGAGCTGCAGAGAAGGCGTTTATTCACCGAGGCGTCCGGCTCGCGAGGTTCAGCAAAGCATTGACAAAGAAAAGCCGTCAGGAGGAGGAGGAGGAGGAGGAGGAGGTCAGAGGCGTTACCGGAGTGTCCTTTGTTTTCCACCGTGATGTTGATGGCGTTGGCGTGGCCGATGAAGTCGAACGGCGGCAGGGCGCTGTTCATGTGCACTTTGCTGGTGACGATGTTAATAGGCGACTGGCGTAAACCTCCACAGCTCGGAAACTGAGCCGCCCAGTGGTTCGGTTCTGAGAAAAGCAAGCAACATCGTCAACCCGATAACAGTCACTGACTCACCTGGTTACCTAACTACCTGCACTTTACCTCCCAGCTTCCTCAAAGCAAATTCAATCAGGTCAACTGGACTCATCCAACTGGCCTGAGTTGACCTTCACCTTTCAATTTGACCGTTGACCATTCATACAAAGACTCACAGCTTTCCCTCTTCCACATCAACATGCCTCCTCCTCACTTTCTCTCTTTACCTCCATTCTTCTCTAAATACCTCCTCACCTTCTTACACAATACCTACCTGACAAAGTTAGTGAGTAAGTAAAGTTTATTTATAAAGTGCTTTTCACAGATAAAAATCACAAAGTGCTGTACAAGAAATGGGTGCAATAAAACGGAACAGACAAGATTACATAATACAGTACAAGTGAGGGAGATATTTAGCGAGTTGACTCCCTACCTACCCACCTACCTACCTACCTACCTACCTACCCACCTACCCACCTACCCACCTACCTACCCACCTACCTACCTACCCACCTACCTACCCACCCACCTACCCACCTACCCACCTACCCACCTACCCACCTACCCACCCACCTACCCACCTACCCACCTACCCACCTACCCACCCACCTACCCACCTACCCACCTACCCACCTACCCACCTACCTACCTACCCACCTACCCACCTACCCACCTACCTACCTACCTACCTACCCACCTACCTACCCACCTACCTACCCACCTACCTACCTACCCACCTACCTACCTACCTACCCACCTACCTACCTACCCACCTACCTACCTACCCACCTACCCACCTACCTACCCACCCACCTACCTACCTACCTACACACCCACCTATCTACCTACCTACCTACCTACCCACCTACCCACCTACCCACCTACCTACTTACCTACCCACCTACCTACCTACCTACCTACCCACTTACCTACCCACCTACCCACCTACCCACCTACCCACCCACCTACCTACCCACCTACCTACCTACCTACCCACCCACCTATCTACCTACCTACCTACCTACCTACCTACCTACCTACCTACCTACCTACCTACCCACTTACCTACCTACCTACCCACCTACCCACCTACCTACCCACCTACCCACCTACCTACCTACCTACCTACCTACCTACCCACCTACCCACCTACCTACCCACCTACCTACCCACCCACCTATCTACCTACCTACCCACCTACCCACCTACCTACCTACCCACCTACCTACCTACCTACCCACCTAACTACCCACCTACCTACCCACCTACCTACCTACCTACCTACCTAACTACCTACCTACCTACCCACCTACCCACCTACCTACCTACCTACCGACCTACCGACCTACCCACCTACCCACCTACCTACCCACCTACCTACCTACCTACCTACCTACCTACCTACCTACCTACCTACCTACCCACCTACCTACCTACCTACCTACCTAACTACCTACCTACCTACCCACCTACCCACCTACCTACCTACCTACCTACCTACCTACCTACCTAACTACCTACCTACCTACCCACCTACCCACCTACCTACCTACCTACCTACCTACCTACCTACCTACCCACCTACCTACCCACCTATCCACCTACCCACCTACCTACTTACCTACCTATCTTCTCAACCAACTGTACACCTATCATAGAGGTTTACACACACACACACACACACACACGTACACACACACACACACACACACACACACACACACACACACACACACACACACACACACACACACACACACACACACACACACACACTGGAGACACTGAAGAAGGCCCTGGGCGTTGACTCCCAGTGAGGAGCTGGATTGTGGATGAGGCCTCACCTCTGCAGGTGTCATCACAGGAGGACTGGCTCTGGTAACACCACTGAGCTGCCGAGGAAGGACAGAACTTAGAAACACACACATTTACAGTACATTGTCACAAACAGGCCAGTTAATGAGTGAGCGTTAAGTTCACGCTCCATTAATCTTAATGCTTCTTTCTCCTCAGTCAGCAGCCTCGGAGGCTCGTCAGCTCACATGCTCGTGTTCTGTAGGTGAACTTTGAGAAGAGTGGGGGGGGGTAAACAACATAAATATTAATAATTAATGTGTGTGTGTGTGTGTCTTCCAGCTGCACTTAGACTTGGAAATAAGTTTTACAGGAAACACCACGAGGCCACAAGATGTGACCAAAGTGACAAATTAGACGTGTATTGAAGTAACTTGCAGTTTCTATAAAGGCTGATTTCTGCTGAGTTCTCAGTGTGACTGCCACACTCCTCATCTGTCACATCCCCATCTTCTTCATTTTTTTGACTTTTTACATGTGTAGTTTGCGTGTTCTCACTGTGCCTACGGGAGGTTTAATTCCCCCCTCCAGTCACTGGTCACCCGCCTCCACACATAGTCTATAAAAGTAGTATAAAAGATGGATTGATACGATTTTGGGATGTTAGATTACGTTATAAAATGAACATGTTGGGATCGGGATGCATGATTTCTACATGTTTGAGAAGAAATAATGACAAAAAAGAAACAAGTGCAGGTGTAATAAGTCTATTAAATAAGCAACAAGTGTATTTAAACACACATTTTTAGATGAAAATGCATTGTTCGCTGAATAGAGAGGAATTCAAATTATATTGTTGCTCACTGTTGATTTGCAAACAAATTTTGACAATCCATCAAATGGCGTTTGCATCAATCCACTTGTGAAAACCCCTCATCCTCTCCTGGTGATTGTGTTTCTGTCCGCGTGAGACGGAGGGATGAAGATTGCCTGTAATCCCTCAGACAGGCCCGTAGTGTTGTTGTGCAGGGCGGCTGGCGATTACACTGATTGCCTTCACTCCGCCCGGCCCCGACATCCAACAGGAGCTGATGAAGTTATGTCCAGCATTGTCCCGCCCATGTGAATGAGCCTCCGGCGTGAGACTCTGCGGTGGGAATGAAAGCGGCCTCACGGGGCCATTAAGCTAAACTAGGGACACGGATTAACCTCCCACAATGCCGCTCTTTGAGAGAGGACAGCAGTTCTCACCGGCTGAGAACAATGCACAGGTGGAGGCCGCTTTTCCTCCACCTGGCTCACACACCTGCAGTCCAAAGTCCAACCATAAACACACCACACTTCGCCTTTTTTTTCTTTTTGGTTTTCTGCTCACTCTGCCTCACTGGAGGTTAATGATGAATCAGAAGCCAACAGAAATTTGCATAAAACACAACATTCATGTCCACTCCCAACGACTGGAGCCTTTAAAGAAGCACAAAGTGCATTTTGAGAAACAAACAAACAAACACACTTTTTTCACCTAATTTAATTCTCTTTTTACAGTCCAGAGATATTTCAAAGTTACCATGGTGGGCATTCTCATCAGTCTACCGTCACATATTTCTGTAAATGGTATTTCTGAATCTGTTTGCATAAGCTTTTTTGTAAGGAAAACAACTTTTAACTTTTTTACATGTCGATTTTCACATTCAAAAAATAAATAAATTACATTTTCTGCTTTTAAAATTTTTAGAAGTGACAGTTTTTTTAATAAACTATATATATATATATATATATATTTTTTTTTTTTTACACTGTTGCTTAAGAAAAAATAGACACATGATGCATGTCAGTGCATGATGTATAGAGATGTATATTATTGACCAAAAGTGAGACCAAACAATAATGTAATAACATGTGATGATTTTAGCACTTTTAAATATAATAAAGCCAATGATGTAATAAATTGTCAATAGTGTAGTAGGATATTTAAGTAGCTTTAAAAAAAAGGTTTTGTGTATCATCTGCTGTCTGTATTAATTAATACATAAATAAGGCAGCATTACAGGAAAACAAAAACATCTTTGCAGGTTTTGGGCAGGTTCATTAATTATGGAAATATACCGTATGGCTATAGAGATAGATAGATAGATAGATAGATAGATAGATAGATAGATAGATAGATAGATAGATAGAATGACGATAATTTCTAAAACAAAAAAGCTTCAAATAGAGAGGAAACATACAAAACTGCATTAATCTGGAAAAACAGGTGAAAACAGGTGAAATCTGATGTCAAACAGCTGAACCTGTAATGAAATGATCACCATTCTAAATCATAATTGAAACTTCATAAATACAACATAGTTTTTGTATGTGTATCAAAAGTTTATATGAGTGTCTATATTTCAAACATTCCAAGCCTCATTTTATAGGTTTGACATGTTTTGCAGCGCCACTTAAATTTGATTTGGTGGAAAGAGATGGAAATGTCTCTTTTGGTCGTGAAGGTTGTCGACATCTGAAGTCGATGGAAAGATTCCAAAACAACTTCCAACACAGTTGCATGAAAGAAAAGACCAGTCGAACCAGCAAACATATTGGAACAACGGAAATCCTCTCACTCCACGTCCTTTTTTTTCCACCCCAGTTTAGTATTCATAGAAAAATTACAAATCTTTTCAATGATGAAGTTAAACAGAGTCACAAATAACTAAACAATAATTCAACTTTCCTGGATTATTGTTATTCCTTTTGCAGAAAAAGAATATTTCAATCTGTTCTCAGTCTGTTAGTCTTTATTTTCTACCTTCAGCTGCATACAAGTTTGAATATTGGTGTGTGTGTGTGTTAGTGTGTGTGTGTGTGTCATACCTGTGCACTGAGAGAGGAGGTAAAACGGAGTCAGGAGGTAGAGGAGGAAGAAACTCATGATCCAGGTCGGCACGGAGACGACAGACGCTCCTCAGAGACTGAAATCCAGCCGCCTTCACACACACACACCGACGCCGAGCAGCATTTGAAGGAGGGAGGGAGAGGAGGGGTGTGTGTGTGTGTGTGTGTGTGTGTCAGTGTTGACGGTTAAAGTATTAGATTGATACTATACACTAGACTACAGTATGTTTATATTACTATAAACAAAATCAAACCACACACAGAGGAATGTTAGAATATATTTAATATAGAAATACAAGTGTATTAATTCACTTGATAATTACATGCCCATGAAGATTTAACAGTTCGATAAAGAAAACATGTAGAATTTGGACTCATTCAACAACAACAACAACAACAAAAACGGGTTTAAAAAGATTTCTAGCGTTTTGAGAAATCGCCTTCATACGATGCGGTCTGAACTCGACTCACAAATTGAAAAAACTTGGACCAAAACAGGCTGAAATGTCAGAAAAGACAGAAAAACAAACTTGTTTGTGCGGGAATAAAAGAAAAAAAAAAAAAAACCTTCAATATGAACTTCAAGTTGAAGTTTAGAGTTGAAATGAACGGGAACTGACTTCACCTGAAAACATGAACATTCACTGCTGCTTCAATGCTACAAACACAGTGAAACATGTCACTTCATAAACACTCATTGTGCGTTACATAAAAACCTTTCTCATTCGTGGGAGAAGTGAAACGTTAAAAGGACTCAATGGAAATGTAAAAGCGCCACGTGTGTGTTTGTCACCTTCATGAGATGAAACTTTCCCTCAAGCTATGATTGAAAAGGATTTTTAAGGCAACATCTGAATTATTAAAGTGAAACTACTGGAGGCTTATTTGATTCATGTGCCACCGATGAGCCGGACGCCGTCACTGCCAGAACCTCTGGAAAAGGAAGCAGACGAGGGGGGAGTTAAGAGGCTTTTCTCCCTTCACATCTGGATGCTTTTCGTTGACTTTGTGCATCGTTAACGGTGGAGAAATCAAGTAATACCACAACTGTGCTTTAGGTGGCAGTAATGAGTCAATGGAATAAATTAATTGGAAAAAAATATTGTTTAAAAAAAATAAGGGGGGGGGGTTGCATTGAAGTAGATGGAAAAGTGTGTTACACTAAAAAAAACAAAACGAAATAGTGGTATTTTCACTCACCTGAAGCGCCACGGCCGCCACCACGGCGAGCACGGCCAGCAGCGCCATGCGGCCCAGCCAGCCCAGGTCCACGTTCTTCAGGATGAAGAAGCGCGCCCAGCCCAGCTTCTTGAGGGTGTGCGGCGGGTAGCGCATGCTGTTCACGCCCTCCATCTTCAGCTGCTTGATGAGGCAGCTGCGGTGGTGGCTCAGCTGGTCGAAGGTGAACTTGCCGTGGTAGCAGCCCATCCCGCTGTGTCCTGTGCCAAGAGCGGGGGTGAGTTTGAGGAAAAAGCAAGGACTGGACACACACACACACACACACGCGCACGGAGTGAGGGATGGGACGCCTCGCTGCGTGAAACCACAGAGTGATGGGTGGATAGTGTTGCAGCCTCGTGTTTAAAAGAGGAATCAATCAAAACTCACTTCCTTACATTTCATTGAACATTGCAGCTTGGACAGAATTTACTCATTTATGTCTTTTAACTGAAATCCTGTCTGATCTGACTGGAACGTTTTTCACAGTTCTATGTGACACACAGCACACTATTCCTGAATTTCCCACACGTTCTGACGTGCTTTTTTTTTTTACGTGCTCCCATTTTCACCAAAATCCCATCTCCATCCGCTTTGACTGGCGAATTTTGCAGGAGAGGGTTTGCCGAATTTGTTTCCCGCTTTTTTTTTTTTAATGTAAGTTTAACTTTCAGAGACACAAGGAATTATTTTATTCGTTTAGAAAATTTCTTCAAAGATTTTTGGAGACAGTGTCTGAATAAAGTGTTTTTTCGACAATATGACTGTAGTCGCACACTAGAGGGCGCCATTACATTTCTTGCTTGACCTAAAATAGCCTGTCTTCTCCACCCAGGTGTCTCAAACTCGATTCACCAGGGGGCCGCTGGAGGCAGAGTCTGGGGGAGGCTGGGTGTTCACAAGCAAAGTTGTATATAAAAAAAATTAATAAATCCCCCAACGTCATTATTAACAGTTTTCATGATTTCTTCTGAACATGGATCGAACGTCGAATGCAGATCATGAACGGTTCTTCTTAACGTGGTTCCTCTCGCCTACTCCTTCCTGCCAGAGACTTGTCAGCACTTCTCCTCACATATCTGAGCCACAGTCTTTGAGAGAGGAAACCGTTCAAAGCCTCAAAATGTCACCAAACATTAGCCGTGATGGGAGTTAATTCACTCCAGATACTGTAACTTCCTTTATACCAGTTACAAGCAGCACAGGCTTCATTTTTGACACTTAAAAACAACACGAACACAACACAGTCATTACCAACGCTACAAAGAGAAACTCCCATGATGCATTGCAGCAATCAGCTCCGTGATCTCTACAAAAGCATTATGGGATTTTCTGTTAGTCGTGCTTTAGATGTCATTATATTAGGTTTGTATTGTTAGTAATGGTTGTGTTGTGTTTGTGTTACTCACTTCACGTAGCTCCTTAGTTCAGCTCGTTTAGATTGGTGTATCAAAATAAAAGATTCTGCTATGTACAGCAGGTGTAAAGCTAAATTGTTCGTGTGCTTTTACAATATCTCACTGCAGAACCTCTGTGTCTGAAGCCTTGGTGACAAGTGACGTCAACATCATTAACATCGGGCAACTGCTTTTACCATCATTAGGGAGGGCCTTTCTGATATTATACTTATATATCCAGGTGGGGGCCATGGGGGGGCCAGGAGTTACAGGCCCCCGTCATTCACCCTCTGGCGTGTGAGTAATGAGTAAACGAAGCTCGAGCTCCGTCCTCCGGTCCCTGTCACTCACCCACTCCTCCAAACGGCAGAGAGCTGACGGAATAGTGAACCAGGCAGTCGTTGGCCAGCAGTCCTCCGCTGGACGTCTCGTCCCGCATTTTCTTGATCACCTGTGAAAGAGCGAAGAGAGAGAGAGAGAGAGGACGATCAGGCCGGGTCCGGATCGGCGCTCCCTCTGCTCAAACAGCCGCGGATCCCCTACCTTGTCGTCTTGCGAGAAGACGTAGAGCGCCAGAGGCTTCTCCCTCTTGTTGATGAACTTGATGGCTTCGTCGACGCCGCCGATGGAGATGATGGGGAGCAGCGGCCCGAAGATCTCCTCCTGCATCACCTTTGCTTCCGGCTTCACGTCTCGCAGGACCGTGGGCGCTGAACACGACACAGCTCGTCAACCGACGGCCGTTGCTGGGCATCACACGACCTCGAGTTCGCCGGCGGGAAATGAAAGGGCTTACCGATGTAGCAGTCGGACTCGTCGTGGTCTCCCCCCGCCGCCACGCTGCTGTCCTCCATCAGCGCCAGGATCCTCTTGAAGTGGCGCTGGTTGATGATGCGTCCGTAGTCGGGGCAGCTCTTTGGGTTCTCTGTGTAAAACTCCTACGGGAACAGGTGGCGGGTGAACCCAGGAACAGGTGGAGGCAATAACACAAAGACGTCCGGGCCGGTACCTTGACGGCGTTCTGGACCTCAGCGATGACGCGGTCCTGGATGCCGGACTCACACAGGACGTAGTCCGGGGCGATGCACGTCTGGCCACAGTTGGTGTATTTTCCCCAGGCGACACGCCTACAACGGTAGAGTCAACATGAGGGACGGCAAACCAGGCGCGTCGAGCACGTCTCAGTCCCTGTCCACACGACGGCGCCGTTTCGTCTTTTGTCCGATCGACCGCACGGCGCCGCGCTTTAGGGGAGCCTGAGAACTGGTTGTTTTGGAAAGAGGCTCCACCAGATGCTGGATTTCTCAAATATGAGAATTTTTGCGTGCGCTCTATTTCGCTCGAGTTACAGCGCCACCTATGAGCCTGGCATATGTACTACATCCGTGTTTTTCGTGTGGACGGGAAGCTTTCAAAGGTAGTTTTGTCCGGTGTGGGCGGGGCCTGAGGTCAGGGGCCACATACAGACCAAGTCCACCTGGAGTGAGGCGGACCGGTGAAATAGTGCGGTAATAACCTTTGTATTTAAACTTTGATGTTTCTCTTTGTTGTGGCGCAGGGAACACGTGATGAAAGATCAACATTGTCACAAAAATAAACAATGACTTTAGAAAATGACTGCAATTCCAGCATAAAGGCAATTTTAATGAAAGCTTCTGGTGCAGAATACAGTGAAATGTCTCCTAATGCTGCTGTACTCTGGGTGTTTTTACAAACTAACCCTGAGCTAGTTTGTTAGCCTTCATGGAAGCATCACCGCCACCTTGGTTCACGACTGAGTTTTGTGTCCACTACTAATAGAAATGAGTAAAAAAAGAAACACTGAGGTGGACGTCGCTGGAGAAACAGTAAAACCTTTTAGTGCCGTGGAGGAAATGAACTTGAATCGAGTTCCTCGGTTAAATTGAAAGTTTATAACTTCTTTGTTGCCACGGCGACAGACGCAGCGGGCCAACCTTACAGCGGGACGGCGGCGACCTCTGACCTGCAGGCGATGGTGATGTCGCAGTTCTTGTCGATGTAGCAGGGACTCTTGCCGCCCAGCTCCAGGGTGACGGGCGTCAGGTGTTTCGCCGCCGCCTCCATGATGACCTTGCCCACCGGGCTGCTGCCGGTGTAGAAGATGTGGTCGAACCTCTGCCGCAGCAGCTCCTGGGTCTCCGCCACGCCTCCCGTCACCACCGGGTAAAGCTCCTGAAACGCAGGGACGACCGGCGGCTCAAAGTCCAACAAGCACAAGGACGGCTCAACTGTTAACTTTGTCATATCTCATGAATGTTTCAGTAGCTGTAGATAAAAACTTAATAAAAAAAAAAAACCATTTTGTATGTATCAGTTTTATAGTGTTTGTTACATTTGAGTTTCTTGTTGGAGATAAATTCAATGTGATTTCTGCTTCTGCTCATAAACAGGTGACGGGATTTAAAACTTATTGACTCTGGATTGGCACGAGTTTTGTGAAGTTTTTAAATGCCAGGTATAGACTGTACGGGTGTTTCACTGGTTTTGATTCTGATTTCCTGTGCGTGACTCACTTTGTCGATATAAAGCGGCAGCAGCTCCTCCATCACTCTGGCCGTGTGAGCAGAGACCTCGGAGGGCTTGATCACCGCCGCGTTGCCTGGGCGACCAATCAGAAAGAAACAGTCACCAACACATAGTGATTATGTGATAAAGTGTCATAAATAAAGTCTGAAGTGAATGAAAAATAATAAGCGAGGGTTGTTGTTTTTTTGTTTGTTTGTTTTTTCTTATCAAGACATGAACACTGCATCAAAATTTGATGTGATCTTCTTTCAGTGTGCGACACCACAAGTCTGTCAAGGAACAGTAAGATACACAGGACTCAGATATCAAACTTTAGAAATACGTTTGGCATCTTTGT
This sequence comes from Blennius ocellaris, assembly GCF_963422515.1. NCBI lineage: Eukaryota > Metazoa > Chordata > Actinopteri > Blenniiformes > Blenniidae > Blennius > Blennius ocellaris. Next base: position 6,853,523 of record NC_137663.1, read on the forward strand.
GGTTTTGATCATCGCCACTAAGGTTGTGCCGGCTGGTGACCCGCGGGACTACGGAAGAGCACTTTTAAACTCAGAATTCTGAGTTTAAAGTCAGAATTCTGAGACAAAAAGTCAGAACTCAGGGTTTTTTTCCACAGTGGCCCTAATCCTCTTCCGTACGGGACATCTGAAGTGAAAGTAAGAAAAATTATAACAAAACAGGAGCTTTAGTCAAATCCCCGAGAGCCTCCGTGAGCTGCAGTGACATTTATTCACATTTATTACAAATGTATACATAAAAAAATCTTTTGCTGTTTGTTTGAAACTATTTTTTAAGTAAAACATTTCGGATGAGGAATTCCTCCTCAACAATACACTCACACAACAACTAATTTCACTGATTGCTGCTTTTTGTTCAGGTTTTTTTTCCCGAGGATAAACGCAACATGAAATATGTTTACGGAGGCAGCAGAGGGAAAGTTCAATAAAAGAACTATCTATGAACACAGTTCAGATTCCAGTGAGTCACACGCCTGCTCTCCGATCGTCACCTTTATCTCACTTTACTGCTCAATGCATTTATACACTGATTGATGCCAACATTGTTTTAACTGTTTCCACAAACTGTAATCCCTTTATACACACTTCTTATATCCAGTTCTTTCCAACATCCTTTAACAATCGATTAATAATTAATAAAATCCACTGCAGATGATTGGGTTTTTTTCCCCCAACAAAAAAAAACCTTTAAAATCGTCAGATTGATGGTGATGCTCGTCGCCTTTCACCTGAACTTGTTTATTTTTCTATATCTGCTAGAAGGCCAGAAGGACTTCTGACCTGCTGTTGCGCAACATCTGATATTGTTGGTGGAGCAAAGAGCGAAGTCTGAAGGCTCTTAGATTGTGCAGGAAGTTAATGAAAACATTTAAGTAGTTTTTTTTTTTTTAAGTAGTTTTTATTTTTATTTTTTATTATTAAATGTTGTCAGATTGAGCAGTAAAGCAGAGATTATCAGTGATGCTGCCGTGGAAGCTTGTAATCTCGCTTTTAGTCTCAACGCCGTGCTTGTCAGGGCGAGTTTGTAAAAACCCCCATAATGCAACAGTTATAGAGACGTTTAGACATTTGACTGCATTTTGTTATTTGTTGTTGTGTTATTCGGGAGCAGGAGAGCTGACCGCTGCATCACAAAGCAATCAGACACTCCTACAGACGCTCATGAGGGGCCATTTATTTCGGAGGAGCTTTAAACCCGGTAGATGAATTAATCATGAGCTCAAAGCTGAATGACGTCACACAGAGAGAGCGGCCGCAAGCCCATAAACATGCAAAGCAAACAACAATAGAAGACAAAACAAACCCTAAACCAGAGCTGAGCACCAAGAGGCTGAACGACGAGGAGCCCCACCGGCCCGGATCTTCTAAGTCAAATTCAATTTAGCGTTCATGACGTGATTATTGCTTTATTACATTTAAATGGTCTTTCTTTTTTTTTTTTCCCTTGTTATCTTATCTTATGTTATGACATCAGCCTCAAATCAACTATCCCCACAAACATTTGTTTATACTGTGACTCCAACTGTTAATCTTCAAATCTCTGCTCACATTAGTGCAGCGCAGAGTCCACAGAGTGACCTTTGACCCACTGATCTGAAGCGAGGGAGCGGGCCGACGTGGAGGCCAAAAGAGGAAGTGAAGGAAGCGACGATCACATGACAAAGCAGCCCATTAGTCTGAATAACTGATTATACAGAATGGTGGAGCCAGGATGATGCGTCACGCTGCAAACTGCCGATTCACGCGACTCAAGATACAAATGTGTTCTTCTTAAAAACACAAATAAGCTGATTCGGCTGTTCCGTGATCAAATCTCAGCTCCTTTGAGGAGCATAGAAATACCAAACTGTGATGACGGATTAAAAAAAACTGGATACAAAATTCACAATACTTACAATCTTCTACGGGCCGACTGGTTAGTTTCCTTATGTCTCATTATAAAAAAAAGTCACATTTTAGATGTGAATGGATTTCACTTATAAAGCAGATGTGAAATGCTTTGAATGATCTCATTGAGGATTCAGCTTCACTCATGAGGCACTGCGACTGAAGTAATAAACCTCAAGTTTTCTTTCAGGATTTTACTCTATTTCAAGACATTAGGTGCAAAGTGGTACCTGATACTACATCACAACACCTCTATGAACGTGTTCTTCACTCCACCAGTTGGTTTGAGCGGCGTGTTGCTGTACCGGCAGCGATGGCTCCGATGAGCGGCTGTATGGTGACGGCCCAGGGGTAGTTCCAGGCCCCGATGACCAGCACCACGCCCAGCGGCTCCGGGTGGATGTACACGGTGTCGGAGATGGTCAGCAGGTTCTTCTCCACGGCCCGCGGGGCGGCCCACTCCTTCAGCTTGCTGATGGCCATGTTGAGTTCCCCCTCCAGACCCAGGATCTCGTAAAGCTGCGTGCTCACGTCGCTCTGAGGACGGCGGCCATGTTAGTCCTGCTATCTCTCTCTCTCTCTCTCTCTCTCTCTATCTATCCATTCATCCATCCACATTTGACTAATTCAAACAAAAAGAGCTTTAAACTCACAGAACAGAAACAGTAGTTAACTGTTTACCAACTATTACACAACACAACATAAAGACACACAAATGTTTCTTCATTATTACAGTAACTGTATTATTTTGAAATGTTATTTATATATTCACTAATATACTGTTGTTACCATTCTATTTACAACAGTTTTTTTACTTCTTTTTGTTCAATTCTTGACAGAAATTATTATTATTTATTCATTCTATTAAAGTTCCTCCTTTAATATTTTGGCTGTTTAATATTTCTTGGGGTTTAACTGTAATGATCAATTTAGCTTCTTTGATGAAACAATATTTTAGACTTTGATCAAACCTGGTCACAAAGCACTTTCGAACCGGAGACACGTGATGGCGTCACGTCGTTTCCCCTGGACTCACCTTGTTCAGGTCTTTCTTCATGGCCTCTGCGATCTCCGTCTGCCTCTCGGAGAACAGCCTCTGCATGTTCTTCAGCTGGCGGATTCGGTGCTCCAGACACTTGGACCGGCCCGTCTCGAAGGCCCTCCTGGCCCGAGCCACTGCCTCCTGACCCCGAGACATCCTGCACGGGCGGCGGGGAGCAGAACAACCGTTAGAGACGGTTGAATCACCACAAACAAGCTTCATGTTGCTGTTTGCTTTACCTCAACAACACTTTGACACCACTTCCACTACAATGTTATGTCAGTTATTATCACTGACCAGAGTTACCTGATAAAAGGTTTCTATCTGTTCATCTCGTGACCTCGAGGCTTCTGATACAACATGAAGGAAATGATAGAACCTCTACGTACCATAAACTTTGAGTTGTTTTGACCTACCAACTTTATTAAATGTGACTTTTAATTTTTTTTTTTAAATCCCACTTCTGTTGACAATGCACACACACACATAGTTTACACTCAAACGTCTCGGTCCTCTGACTGAGGCGGCTCGTTTCTGCATGTGCGTCTTTGTGTTGTGGTTTTGTGCGCAAAGCTCTGCGTTAAAGGCGCAGAGGAGTTCAAGTGCGATGACTCAACATCCGGAATCCCTCCAAGAATAGCGGATCTGTATTACATAACACCACCGTAGTAGTTCGTATTCTGACACGTAATCAGCCTGATCGGGTCGGTCTGGATGTTATTTTTCGGTTTGATTACGGGGTTTTTCTCGGTGGCGCGACGCGGAGCGCGTTTCTCTCGTGACGTCACGGAGCGCAAAAACTAAACACCCGCATTATTCTTCCGTCCTACCTTTATGATTTCAGATGTTTTTTAAATGTCCCCGGATCTTCCTCCTTCTCGGTGGCGAGAGAACAGCGGAGCAGAGGAGCAGCGAAGTCGATGACAGGGGGAGAGCCGGGCCTCCTTCACCCCCCGTTAGGTCACTCCCACACGGAGAGGGGGGGAGTGAACGCTCCGCCCCGGGCCGGAGGGGCTCCAGAGACCGCCCCGCCAACCACAAACACACACACTAAAACACACACTCACACACACACACACACACACACTAAAGCACACATTTTGTACAGCAGGTGGTCTGTCGATACATCGGCTGTTTTATTGTAGGAGTGTGAGAATAAATTAAAAAAAAAGAACAAAACAAAACAAAAAAAAACACAAGTACATGTTGTATACAAATTCCCTATATAAAAAAAAAAAATCAAAGAAAATAATGAGAAAGAGAGATAGACGAGTGGATGCCCCTGTGGGATTTTTAAATTATAATTTTCTTTATCAGCTTGTACATCATTACATGTATTTATTATAATTTAAGCGTGTAACTGTGGAAAAAAAGCTCCAGTGAATCCACTAGAAAGTTGACCCGAACCTGCGGGCATGATGGAACGGACACAATTCTATTTGATTTTTTTTTTTTTTAGAAAATGTTCTGCCTGTACAGTAATACAACGAATTGTGTGATTTAAGTGTGTAATTGTGAAAAATGATCAATGTCAGTGATCACCTTAATATAAGCCACAGACAGTACAGTGTCGAGTTAAAAAACTCACCATATTTACAAAGAAAAGCTAAAATTGTCCATAAGAACAGTTCTAACGTTCTAACAGAGCAGGAATTTCACTGTGGGATTGCAGGTTTTTTTGGGGGGGGGTTAAGAAAAAGTTTTAAACCTTGCTTCCCTCGACTGGAGGGAAAGAGGGAGAGGGAGCGGGAGAGAGAGAGAGGGGGAGAGAGAGAGCGAGAGAGAGAGAGGGAGAGAGAGGGAGGGAGAGAGAAAGAGAGAGAGAGAGAGAGAGAGAGAGGGGGGGGAGAGGGAGAGGGACAGAGAGAGGGAGAGGGAGAGGGAGAGAGAGAGGGAGAGAGAGAGGGAGAGAGAGGGAGGGGAGAGAGAGAGAGAGAGAGAGGGAGAGAGAGGAGGAGAGGACAAGTGAATTACTACAAAAATAAACAATCACTGAGGGTTTTATGTCTGTTGATAAAGTATTTGCTGACTGATTCTGACAGATTTTCCTCTGAGGACGATTGGTCAGCCGCAGAGGGCAGAGTTACGTGATGCACCTGAACGCATCACCCGTGTATCGTCGGTACTGTGTGTTCCATAAAAATTCATAAATTAGCGTCATTGTTTCAACCGCCGGGTTCAAAGTGTGTGCAAAAAATAGCGGCTGATAAGCTATTGATAGCTTAAAATTATGCAGAAATCCCCACTGTTGTAGAAGTGAGACAATAACAAATAGACTGTAAAGTGATTGTGCGATTTCTTCCAGCATTCACACAATTCTGTGTAAATGGGTGTAAAGAGCCTGAAAAGAAGGCGGCAAGTTTCATTGTGGCTGGGGGCGTGGCTTAATTTGTATTTGACACGACAATGTGGTGGCTCATTTTGCATATGACATCACAAAGGGTGTCCCAGCCTCCTGCAGTGCTGCTCAGTCCCACGCTCCACAGGGAAGTGCGGTTTAGAATTTGAATATTTACCTGGAAATACAATATATGATGAGTATGTGAGGTTAATGGAAGCTGGTCTCGTCAGCGTTCGGGTCAGCCAGTTGATCGTCTCTCGCTTTTTGCTCCCCTGCAGGAAACAACCCGGGACCTCATGGACCCTTTTATTTGAACTTGTCAGAATATTGAAAAAGATTCTTCAAACAGACAATCTGACCGCGAAGCTGCAGAATAGTAAAGTGTTGATGCAACACGACGTGTCGGCCTTTTCTGTGACAAATGTCTGGTATCATAGAGGGTATCAGTAACAGAAGTATCAAAGATCACATGATACAGTTCGGTTTAACTGAGGAACATTAAAAAGGATAATAGATAATGGACTCAGGTTACATGTTATATATTAGTACTGAGACCTTCTCTGCGACACTTAGATTTTACTCATTCGCAGTGCTTTATAATACCGTTTATTCAAAATGTGTTTTCATTATACACACAAATTTGCAATACTCAACATAAAGAAAGATAAAAATGTGATATTCCAGTGCGGTAAATCAAAAATAATGACAGAATATTTATTATGTATACATATGTATTCAGACTGTGGATGAATCCTTCTTTTACAGGAGGCCAGCGGTCACACCGCAGCTTTAAATCTCATCACCGTGTGACATAAAGATCCAGTCTGCCGATCCTGGGAGTCCTGGGTTCCTCCCTCAGGAGTTCCCACTCTGTCCTCGGATGGTTTATTCCTGGAGTGGTGCAAAAGCAGAGCGGAGTTCATATCACACAACGGAGGCCTCGCCAGGAAAGCGTCACAATGGCAACAGCACAAACAAGTGCGTTGCGTTTCATCGGGGAGGAGCCGGCGGCCAAAGAATCCAGGACGTCCTGGGCCTCTGCTTTGTCCTGCCTCGTCTCTGTGCACTTTACCCCCACTCAACCGCCTAACAGTGAACCACACAGGCCAAACAAGCTAAAACGCTGCCTGACGTTAGGATTCCTCTCTCTCTCTCTCTTCTCCTTCCTCTCTGAGCAGTGAATCACCCCTCCTGGTTTCACCCTTTCATCCGGGGCCGAGCTGGAATCACACTCAGCCCCGACATGTCAGGCCACGAGCAGGGAGAGGAGTGCCTCCACCTCGGCCTGCAGCTCTCTCTCGCCCTCTCTCTCTCTCTCTCTCTCTCTCTCTCTCTCTGGCTGACAGGAAATGTGGACTGATGGTTTCCACATCAAACAGGAGGCCGAGCGGCTGGTTGTGTATTGCGGAGGCCGGGGCGATGGCGAGGTGGCGGCAGAGCGTCATTCACACGGCGGTGTGGAGCAGAGGAGTGTGGACACGCGGCCTCTATGTGCACACCTGAGCTGCTGAGGGACAAAGTGAGGTGGTCACACACAGCTTGTGTATTGTGGCTTTTGTTTATTTATTTATTTTTATTTTAAGGGAGAGAAACACAATATGAGCTGCAGCCAAAGAGATGAATGTGTGTTTGGCCTTAAAAGTCTCTCTCTTTTTTTTTTTTACTGGAGTTTAATCTTCTTTCGTGTCACGTTTCTGTCTCTTCTTGACCATTCTGTCTGCCCTTGAAGGGGTTTTCCATTTCAAACAGTTAGAACTGTTAATAAAACAGTCGATTGATCCCGTCACTGCTCTTGATCGCAGGTTTTCTGAAGTTTCATTGGAAGCATAAACATACTTCTTCCACCAGATCCATCCTGCATGCCCAGGGTGTCAAACATAAGGCCCGGGGGCCAAAATCAGCTGATGTCAATGTCAATTTCAATGAGTAAATGTTTGGTTTTGTGAAAATACTGACATTTTCATCAGGCATACTCTGCCCCACAACAATAATCTCTCAAGATGAAGCTGAGCTGCATGTGGCCCCAGAACCAGAATGTATTTGACACCCCTGGTTCTGTATGGTTCATGTGAAGCAAAACATCTGACCGCACTTTCAATGCACACCAACTGTAGTTAATAATATAAATGGGTGCGTATTTATAATTCGTGTCTTCACTCTTTCACTCTCCCTCAGTTTGTGATGGATGAGGAAGTTTAGATTGTTGACGAGCACGATATTTGATTAGGAGGTTTTATGTACTTTATAAATGACGTTTTTTTTACACAACACAAACTTCAAAGTGGTGTATCTCGAAAAAAACACAAGATATATTGAGACTTTCTATGTCTATTCAAGACCTTGCAGGGAGAAATGTACCACTTTGTTAATTAAGGATGTAATTCTTTGTTACATTGCACATATGAACCTGAATGTATTGATTGGCTGAAAAAGGACATTTTTACATATACTGATGCTTAAAAAAAGCATAATTTTACTTTCCCCCCCCCAGTTTTATCAACACCTATCACCCAAATACTACTTTAGCAATCTTTTTCTTGCATAACTGAGTTTTGTTGTTCTTATTTTCAACAAACTTTGAGCTGCATGTTCAATATCTTTCTCCGATATTATTGTTCTATAAAAGCAGACTTTTTTAATCACTTGGACTGCAATAAATCTCTCTATAATCCACCACAACTCATATATTTTAATTATAATTTGCAAAGTTTTCCTGTTTCAGAATACTTTTTTTTAAATGAAATTAACATTTTATTCATGTTATTGAAAGTTATTCTTGTGAGGAATACTTTACACATTTCCATTGTTATTGACCTGCATACGTCTTGTACTTGGTTCATTTTTTTGTCTCGTCACATTATATTACTGTTCTGTTGACTTTCTCCCTGTTCATTTTTGGATTTCTTTTCTTACTGGATTGTTTTATTTTTTTTATTTTACTTATGCTATTTTTTGTGCTCTTTTTGCTCTTGTTTAGATATTTACATTTGTTTACATATTTTATTTTAATTCTTTCATTTTATAATTTCTGCACCTTTTTACCTTGAGCTGTTGGAAGTTTGTGTTTCCCCCTGGGGAGGAATACATTCTATTCTAGTCTATTCTATTCTAACGTTTCATCAGTGTGTTGTTTTCTTATGCTAAACGCCTTGACTGTGACTCAAAAGTCCTTATAAATGCAAATCTCGTCGCTCTTTCTGACTTTGAACATAATTAATCTCAGTCTGCCATCTGCTGGATGCTTGTGTTCTCAAAGTTTCCTCTCCTTTCACACAAATGAACTGTGCGGACGCTTATAATGAACAATGCGCACTTTGCTCCAACATTTTGTGTTTTTTTCTGTGACGCAGGCATTGACATGTTTTGATTGCGAGAAGTCACATGCGACCTGCTTTCCATCTGAAAGTTTGACGTGTTTCTGAGGGATTCGAGCCAATCGGGAGTCTTGACACTCGCCTGGGAACCGGCTGCGCACTGGACGCTGCGTTTTTTTTTTGTTTTTTTTTTAGATGTCTGCACCGCTTGGAAACGCGAGCGACAGAGAGAAAAGTCGCCGGCCTCGTCACCTCCACACATTGCCCTCACACTCCCAAACACCTCAATACACGTCCACGTTTCTTCACAGGCGCGCCGGGAGGAGGCGGCCGGAGGATGTGCCGCAGACCCCGGGACGCACAAACCACCACACACACAGGTACAAATAATGCACTTGGAGTGATACGAGTGAGCCAAAACACCGGATGCAGAGAGAATCAAGATGTCTCATCGAACAGACATTCAAAATTAAACGCGATGCCACACGATGCTGGAGTTTCGGAGGGTTTTTTTCTCCACAAGCTGCGCGTGGCTCCAAAATGTTTCCAGCGGCTGACACGAGTCCTGTCTAGTCTCAAGTTGCACGTTGACGGGTTCGACATGATCAAACAGACACCAGCCGTTAGTAGGTGTGCACCACTTCAAAGACACACGCGTCTGTAAGGACTGACACCATCCTCAGAGGTGTGCACGAAGGTGGGGGCGCGTATGTGTGGTGTGGGAAAGGGGGGGGGGGGGTGTGCTTGGTATCCGTATAAAAGCCCTCTTTCTCACCTGTGTCTTAAAGAAGACACCGAGAGGGCACTGAGGGCAGCTTCTTGGATGAAATGGAATATCTGCAGGGTTTTACCGGCGCATCCAAGAACACTGGGTTTTATTCTGGGACCGACAGCCACATTTACGCGCAGAGTTCCAGCACAGGTGAGTCACTCAAGCATGCGTCTTGTGCTTCTGATTGTCGCTTCGTTTTATGCACTCACGGTGAGCCAGAGTCGGTCTCCTCCCTGCAGTGCAGCGGGATGCTCTTCACAAGACCCACCCGGACGCGCGGCGCCGGAGAAAGCGCACCACGTTCAGCAAGGCGCAGCTGGTCCAGCTGGAGGAGACGTTTTCTGCCACACAGTATCCGGACAACCACACCAAGGAGACTCTTTCCTTCATCACGGGACTGCCGGAATCGAAGATTCAGGTATGCACGAGGTGTGTTTCTTTTTTCTTTTTTGGTTGATCAGGTAAAATGTCTCAGGAACTCATCTCCACTTGTTCCAACAGGTCTGGTTTCAAAATCGACGTGCGCGCTACTTCAAGAGCAAGAAAGCGTCCCGAAAAGAGCCCGAGCCCCGCAAAGACCTCCATCCAGATTTCACTTTAACATCCAGTCCACCGTTTATTGAGCTGGCTGCTTTCCATCCTCCTACCCCGGGACTGTCGTCTCTTCCAGGCTGCCCAGCTCCAAGTTTACCCCAGTCCACCAGGCTCTCCACAATCCTGGACAGGCAGGTCACCCCCGTGCCTGCGCCTCCACCCGTTTACCCATCTCCATCCTGTTCGCCTCAGGAAGACTATGACCAACAGACCGGGAGAGTCCAGTACTGCCACGGTGTGTTTCCAAGTGAACTGGACTTACCAGATGACTTCGAGGCAGTTTTAAGAGAAGCGCAGGGGTCAAACCCCGCAGCGAGCAGCCTCTGGTCTCCAGCTGATGATCCAGCACCAGCAGAGAGGATCCAGAATCAGCTGATCCACCAGAACCTCAACAGAACCGAGCCGTCCAACGTGCCCCTCCTGGGTCTGCTGGCTCATCCCACATGGCCACATCCCGATGTTTCCTCCATCACTGCTTATCATCTGGACTGTTAGGTAGATATTTCAAGATTTTCAACACTATTTTCAACACTATTTATTAAGTCGAATTCCATGTTGTAAATTCAATAAAGCTCAAGTTAAACAACTTTGGTGCTCAAAGGGCTTTAAACAGACAAAATAAAACCATAAACATCGCTGCTGTTGCTAAAAAACACCGTATTATTAAGAGTAGAGTATTTATATTATTTATTTATATATTCTGAAATACAATGTGAATCAAAAATGTATTCAATGATATAACAATTGTTACATAATTTTGGCATAATCGTCGTTACTATTACTATATGTAATTATTGGAATCTACATTCAATAAAACGAAATAACCCTGAATTGTGTGTGTGTGCTTATAAACAGTATTACTGGCCCAGACATCACGTGGCGCCGTGGCTTAGTTGGTTAAAGCGCCTGTCTAGTAAACAGGAGATCCTGGGTTCGAATCCCAGCGGTGCCTTTTCCTTCGTTGCTCTCTTTGAATTTAAAAGGTTTTAACTTACGTCTTTTGAAACAAAACTGAATAAAAACTCTGACAACACAACATGACAGCAACAACGAGACTGAATTTGCTGTTCGTAAACAGTGAGACAGAAAGATATTGAGAATATAATACTGGGAAAAATACACATACAGCTCTATTACAAATGTGTTGTATGTCCATAACGTTAGTCCTAACCCTAACCCTATTATAAATCTATGGACCTATTTTTAATCGCTAGAAGTACGAAGGACATAATAAAGAATTATTACGTCTATGTGAACGACAACAGGTCACGCGATACTTCCTGTTAGACGCGTTTCCGCCAATCAGAATCCACGCTGCTGGGGACTGTCAGGACGCAGATGATGACGCAACTGGTTAATATGGACCATACTTCTCTACGAAAAGAAAAAAGAAAAGAAAAGAAAATAAGAGAAAAAAAACTACTAACAAAATACTAAAAACTACAAAAAAAAACCTACAAAAATAACCATAATACACAATTAATTAATAGAAACAACACAATAATAACCAAGCAGCAAAAGAAAAGAAAAGAAAAGAATCAATAAAGCTTTGCTACACACAAAATCAGTAGAATATGAATACTAGAATATCAATGAAACAAGTGAGTATCTGTACATTTGTAAGTGAATAAATATATAAATAGAGAGAGGATTGATGGTTAAAACATTATTTATAAGGCTATAAAGTCTGATGGCCACAGCCGGCCAGGAAGATCTCCTGCACAGCTTAAGAAGACTTTGTGATATTAGCACCTTTAAAATACACATGAATGCACACATTTCTTCTACTTGAAGACAGGACTTAACCATTGTTGTGAAACTCGTATCACAATTCGAGTAGATGCACATAGTAAGGTGTATACAGCTGTATACCTGTACTTTACTGTACTCTAACACCAACCTGAGCCTGCAAGACTGCATGGAGATTATAATTACACTTTACCCGCATGCACGTCGCCACCGCTGCACCTACACAGGGTAGATGAGGGATCACAATGTTGTGTTTCACTGTGATGTTTTGGAAAACAAGAGATGAGAGAAGGGTCTGCCACAACCTTTATTAATGAAGATCTAGAGGTTGTTCAAGGAGAAAAACGTTGCATCATAACGTACACAACATGAAAAACACAACGTGTCACATAGAGGGGTACATACTGGACTTAAGGCCCGAACTCAAGCAGTGTGACTTATTCCTAAGACATTTAAAAACAACAACAACAACAACTATTTAAACTATGATGTGGATAAACAGCAAATTTTTTCTTCTTATCTAGAAATTTGCAAAGCGCAGCTGTTGTTAAAAGATCTCTTGACATTTCCTTGGTTCAGCAATGAAAAACATATATCTGCCTCATATTTTGATATTAATTTAATGCCTTCTCTTTTCAGTTATGTCATCACGTCAAATAACTATACTTCAGATCTGTAAAACGCAATACGTTGTGGTTATGTAACATCTCTTATTGAAAGCAAAACTGCAGCACGAGCTGCATGACGCGTTCAATGAACACTCCTGTTTATATTCAGGTATAATTTCAGCTGGTCACATCGCTGATCGCTTTCACATTTGTTTAATTTTCAAGATAATCTACACTTTGTTTTGGTCAAAACTCAAGTCGATGGTTAGAAGGCATGTCGATGTGACAGTTCGCTAAACAAGACAAGATATCGATGTTTCCCCCTCCATTTAACAAAGCATTAATCACACGCGGGATTGATATCTGTTTATTAAATCATGCGGAACTTCAGCAGTCACCTAAAAGTGCGGTTGAGGGGTTTGGACCAGTCCTACAGAGGTAACATTATTATTGTTTACAGATTTCCTCCGAACCGCAGGTCCGGCTCATCTCCTCTCCGCTCTCGACGGGTCGGCCACGTCTTCACGCTCGCAGCCCAGCCAGTATGTTGCAATGGATCGTGGGTAGGGGGGGTTGACGGCGTCCACACGCTTGGTCTGCAGAGACGCTCTGTAGTACTGACCTGAAATCACACGAGAGAGAACGAGGGGAAGCGTCACGAGACGTCGCCTCTCTGTCCAAACCTCGGTCTGACTCGCACACACGCCATACCGTTCTTGAAGAAATACACGTTCTGGACGGCGGTGCCTTGGTCCTGCGTGGCGGCCGTGTCGTAGTGATAGTCGTCGTCGAAGAAATCAAAAAAGTCGTCGTAATCCAGCAGGTCGACGAACAAGCCGCGACTCTTCCTCCTGCCGGATTTACGCTTCTTGCTGGACCTCCTCCTCCCGGAGCCGCGCCTCCTCGCCTCGGGGGGATCAGGGGACGGCGCGGGCTGACGGCTCAGGTACACCGGCCCCACGGCGGCGGCGTCCACCGGCGCCGGGACGCCGTGCCAGTCCCTGCTGATGAAGCGGGGGCCCGTCTGGACGCCGCCGCCGCCGGCTGGAGGGGACGAGAGAAGGAGGTTGAGTTTGCGGACGGTCGGACGTGGGACACGCGGGCGAGCGAGCGGACGGAACGGGCCTCACGGGATCCTCCGAAGAGCTGCGTGAAGAAATCCTCCCAGGTCTCGTCGCAGTAGACGTCCGTGTATCGGGTGAAGAGCACGGAGGGGGACGACCGGCTCATTTCAACGCACTCCTCGTGGGACGGCTGGTGCTTGAACTCGTACTGATAATACTTGTCCCCTGGAGACAGAAACTGACAATGAAGCTGCGAATACAGTTTCACTCCTTTGGTGAAGAGGTGAAGTGCCATAGTGAAAAGACACGAAACGCTAAAGTTCTCCAATCACCTTTAAAGAAGTAGGCCTTTTCCTTCCCGCGGTGACTCGGCGCCGGGACGGCGAACGCCGCATCGATGTCGTCCGGGATGCCGTCAAATCCGACCGAAATGTCCCGCGGGTAGTCTTGATCCAAGACGCCGCCGTCAAACCGCCAGTACTGTTTCCCCTGAGGCAGAAAACAGGAAGTTCACAACATCTTACGAGCCGCGAGTACAGGAAACAAACATGTCAGCAGTCTTGGCTGATCCTCGCGTCAAACAGAAGCACCTTGAACAGGTAGGACTTCCCCTGGCAGTTGTGGCGTGTGAACGCAGCGCTGACGGGACCAGGGGTCCTCCAAACATCCTGGATCAGTTTGGGGTAACCAGGAAGTACCGACTTCTCGTCCAGCTCGAAGAAATATTCACCTGAGAGGAGAAGCGGCCGGTGGGGTTACAACCTCTAAGACTTCTATGGAATGAAAATCCTGAATAAAAAGTGCTTCTGACGATACGGGGATTCAATTTAAACGATAACGTTGTTTTTTTTTTGCTGTTGTGGCGAAGCGTACAAATTGAAAAATGTCTATATTCTAACAAAACCAAACAATTAGGACTGAAAACTGCTGCAGTTTTTAACATAAATGCCATTTTGATGAAGAAGTCTGGAGCAAAATGCAGTGAAATAAAAATACTAAAACTGAACTAAACTAAAAAAAAAATCTCACATAAATCTAGTGAATTCACCAAAGTCCTTCTGGAGCGTTTGGAGGTGCAGTATGTGAACGTTTGTAACCAGACAATATTAGCAGAAATTATTCCTTTAAAGCTGTGTAGTGCCTCACTTCAGGGGCGTCAAACATGTGGCTCGTGGGCTGGAATCATCGGACAATATTGAAATGACCAACATTTTAGCGTCATCAAAGTTGTTTGAGTTCGATTTATACGACGGCGGAATGTAAAAGACGACAGATCGATTGAGTACATTTGTATCCAATTAAGTGTACATGGTTTTGAATCTCAATCTGTTGGATAAGTGGAAAACTCAACACAATTACACATCATTTATGATTTATCGGGTTTTGAAAAGGTGGTTAAATAAGATTAATCTTTCCCCGGTGATCGATGAGAGGTTCTAAATGCTGAAACCAACTCAGGTTGATGATAACACATGAGAAAAACAAACGTTCCGGTCCAGGTTTACCTCTGAACGTATACATGGAGCCATTTTTCAGCTGCAGGAAGGCGTCGAAGGGCCGGCCGCTGCAGGGAGCCGCGTCGGGCTCCAGGGTGGGCGCAGGCCTCTGGGTGGAGTTCGTGGTCGGGGGCGTGGGGATGGTGGGCAGGACGGACGTCAACCTCGGGGAGGCGGACGTTTGGAGCTCGGTGGGCGTCGGCGTCGAGGCCGTGACCTCCGGGTCGGCGAAGGTGTCGCCCCGAGCTGAGGGCAGAAGGATCCGGTTGAATTAAAAAAAACAAAACCAAAAAAGTGTGCGGTTGGAGCGAGGTCGCCACGTTTCACCGCCATACTGACCTTTCTTGGGGCAGAAGGTGGAGAAGTCGTCGCAGCAGCTCCCATAATACAGACACATGGAGTCACACTGACATTTCTTCTGCGGGTCGAAGGAGCCGCAGCGGCCGGAGCAGGTCTCTGTGGAGGTCATGAAACTGCATCAACGCTCGATTTATTAGACCCACACGGCGAAATAAAACCCTCCTTTCACTTGTGAAACCATCTGAACGCGTTTATCACTCAGCGCCGCACAAAGCCTGATCAGGAGTCACACAGTTTTACCATCACATTGTAACCCAACAGATGTTTCAGTTTTATTGGGGACTCTGTCCCAAGGAGACAAGTTAAGGAAACATCCATGGACCTTCTTTCCTCTCTTGGCGACCAGCGGGACTCGATCAGTCGTTTTAACAAGTAAAAACATTCAAACTCTGCCCAAGAGTTAGTGGGAGGTGACAGAGTGAACCACTAAAGGACCGTGTCATGTGTTCAAAAATTCAGATTATGATGGTGAAATATAACATAAAAAAAAAAAAAAAAAAATCCGCTTTCAATTACGGGTTGATAAAGTGTGTTTATGTGTAATTTAGTTGAAGAATGAGAGAGGATTTTTCTGTTAGTTTCATTATATACATTGTGTCAAATGAGGAATACTGCTGTATTTCTTTATACTGCTGCTAAACTATAAAAAAAATACATTTCTCTTGTATATTCAATTACAACGCTTTCAACTAAACTGAGTCTTTTCTCGTTCGTATTATACAATAATAATAATAATAATAATAATAATAATAATAAAAAAAATAGGATCTCGTACCTTCTGCAGCAAGCGCGGCGTCGAGGAGGAGGACGAGGCCCAGCAGGAAAACCACTGGCCTCATGTCCACGCACGGAAAATTCAAAACACTTTCACACAAGAAGCGATGAATGTGGTGTGTTGTTTACAGATTTGAAGCACCAGTGGAGTAAGCGGCCCAGGTCAGCGCGTGCAGAGGATCAATAGTCATCCGTCAGATGCTGCTGACCCCCTGATCGGCCGCTCGGCTCTGATAATCATTAAACCGTGTTGATCTCTGATCAGGACACAACGGGAGCATTTCAGGACAGCTAACCCTTTCATTCTGGCAGTAAACCCTTTAATTCAAACGTAAATTCAACACAAGTGCATTTGACAGTTTGCCCGAAATGTCTTTTGATAATCAAACTTGTTAAACTGCAAAGTTTGTATTTTTTCTTCACTAAAAAAGGTGTATCAGAGCTCAAACAGTTAACTGTAACTGGGGCAGTTTGTTTCCATCTATTGATTTGCAGTCAGACTAAATAGACTTAAAACAAACAGCGTCCACTTCAGTTAAATAACCAGAGGCTGGGAGGCTTTCATTAGCAGAAACAGGCGTCCGACCCGCCCCACCACAGAGCAGGCAAACAAACAAACAAACAAACAAACAAACAAACACGTGCAGGGTTTTTAAACTTTAAAAATGGTAACAGGAACAATACCAAAAGAAATAACTGGGACTTGTCGCTTTACTGATTAATCCCAAACTAATATTATTTACCTTCAGTTTAACTGTTAAAAGCAACATTACATCGTTTGTACGGACATAAACCTTTAGATCATGAGCTACGTACTTAATGACATATAATGATAATTTAAGGAAAAGATCATGAATGATAATAGTGTAATTTTTACATAAAACTGTTATTATTGGAATAATACTTAAAAAAAACAACAACCAGGTTGTTACTTTGCAGAACCTTTACAGTATTGTATACTAATTTTAATAACATAAAAACAGGATTTAATTTTTTTTTAAACGGAGTATGGAGACACCAGGATAAACACCAAACTCCCTCAGGACGAACCACAACAATCAGTAATGGTCAGTAATAATATACTTGCCAATAGTATAGGAATAGTAAGATATTTGTTCCATTATCATGATAACATTTCCTTTTAAGGAGCAGCAGTTTACAAGATCCTTTCTAAATGGTCATAATACATTAAGTAAAACTACATTTGTCAGAGGAACAAATATTTTTTTTCCAGGTTTTATGCAGTTTGCTTATCAAATATACATGTAATCCATCGTGGTTTCAGTTATTCCAGCTGTTTTTAATAGCTGTAGAGCACACTGGCTGAGACGAGGGGAAAACACATTTGATCCTCCACGTTATCGATCATGAATATCAAACACATTTTACTTGGAGTTGGTAGAACCGGTAAAACAGTGCCATAACAACCTTTACATTTTAACTTTTGTTTTTCCTTTGATGTGGCGTACGGATTGAAAATGTCTCTAGTTTCATAAAAAAAAAAACCAACTAAAAATGACTACAATCTCAACATGAAGCCAATTTTAATGACACTTTCTGGTGCAAAATACAGTGAAATGTCCAAAAAAAAGCGTATCATATAGCTGTTGCATTGTGGGTGTTTTCACAAACTTGATTCTTCTTTTGGATTCACACACTTTCCTACTGAAAAACAACCTTTTGGCAAATCCACAGCAGCCTTAAAGAGACACACACAAACACATACAAAATGAGTGATGACAATTTATTGACATAAGATGCGATAACCGTGACAAAAAAACAAACAAATCTTGTACAACAGGGTTATTTATGGCAATGAATGTTCTAGAATTCATAGATTTCACCGTACATTCTGTATTACTGGCAACAGTTTGGGGATATATTTCCATCTATGGGAGTGAAGGAGGCAAATCGGGATTTTTGTTTGGGTTTTTTTTTTTTTTTTTTTGGTAAAAAGAAAAACTGAAGGGAATCCACAGCTGAAATGAAAATGACAGTGAGCTCATGCAGGCACGAGAAAAGTCTTCAACTCAAGCGACACGGTGGGGGGGGGGGGGGGGAGTTTATCTGTGCGTTGGATATAGAGGAGATGCTTCGTTTCATATGCAGGGGAATAAAAACGCAAAAGTACGTCGTCACTGAACGAACACTACAGCTCCGGGCCCCGGGGGCCGATACACCCTCGTGTTTATACAGCGCGCGCACACACACACACACACACACACGTAAATTGGCGTTCAATTTGCGGTTGGTCCTGGGAGTTTACCGTTCGGCCGACTTTCCACAAGTCCATACTGGCATAAAGGTCACAAGAGAAAGGTCGCTGGCTTGGTGGAGTGCAGGAGTGATTAAAAGGAAAACGCGCGAGAGGTAGATGCACAATAAATAGGAATGACGACGAAGGAGTGTGAAGCAGCGAGGGGACACGAGTAAACACACTTGAAAGTGACGGGTTTTGTTTTGGCGTAGTGGTCGTAAGGAAAGCAGCACAAACACGGAACCCGTGCAGCAGCGTGGGGTTCTGTTTAAACTGGAACTCCACACGGGGAAGTGAGTTCAGCTTCCATGAAGCCGCTTCGCCAAACTTAAGGTTTCACCTCTTCAACGACGCTGGAATGCAAACGCGACCTGTCGACGGGAGTACAGATCTGTGAAGCTCTTTAGGATAAAGCAAATAAAAAAAACAACAACAACAACAACGGAGCAGGAGGAATCAGCCGGCTCACCTCAACTTTCCTTTTCCCCCCCGGTGGCGTTAATCTCATTCAGTCTGAGATTAAACGTCAACAAGGTTTCTGTGTGGTTTTCAATCGTTGTGTGTGCAACAAAGAAAAGGATGAAGACTATTGAAGAGAAGCCAGCGTAATACAAAACAAAACAAACAAAGCTGAATTAAGGAGCGTCAGCCTGTTGGAGCCCGACGGGAGGAAATCTACCTTGTTTTGTTTCTCTCACTACAGTTTCATCTGGATTCACATCTTCACGACATTAAGACACTAAAGTTAAGGATGGAATGGTCGGCGTGTTTTTTTTTTTTTGTTTTTGTTTTTTTTTCACGGAGAGGTAAAACTCTAAACATGGAGTGGAATTAGGAGGATTTCCATGACGCTTTCAACCGCCAAGACAAAGGAAGCGTTTCTCCCCCCCTCCTCCGCCGTCGTTCGCCGTTTGGATTCTCTTGTTTTGGCGGCTTGCTGCAGACGCAGGAAACCATCAAATACTGCAGCTTGGGATGAAGCGGAGTGGTGGAGTGGGTGGTGGTGGTGGGGGGGGGGGATGGGGGGGGGCAGCTCAGTTCTTCAGCACTGAGTCGTACATCTGGTAGACGTACTGGGACACCTCGGGGGCCCGGCACTTCAGGGACAACTGTGGACACAGAGAGTCACCGTCACAAACACTCGCTGTGGACGTTAAAGCAGGTATTCCCAAATTGTGTGTGTGTGGGGGGGGGTGGGGGTACATGGAGGGGAAGGGGGGGGGGGGTCACAAAGCCCTCTTGATTTCAAAGGACAGAACTATAGGGTTAGGATTTAATTCACTTATGTTACAAAACTACTACGTTTGTATTGAAAAAGTGTGTCATTTAATTCTAATGTCTATATTTTCTGACCATTTTTAAAGGGAGTTCCAACGAGATTCATTGAAAAACAAAATTGACAAATTTGGAGCGGAATGCATCTTTTGTTGGTGAGAAACTAGAGAACGGAGGTTGCGCATGCGCACTATTTCCACCCACTCCTGGACCTGGAGGCTCAGCTGAACTGCGACATGAACCACGGGGGAGAATCATGTATTCATAGTAAAATGCTGAAACACTTCTGAGGAAAATAAACAATAAGTACACATTAGTTTTTAGTGGTCCTGGTCTCCTTATTCTACATTATGTGTGTTGCTTCTGAGGTTTAGTTGAATCAGAAAATAAATTAGATAAATGATTAAACTGAATAAATACCTGGTATCCAGAATGGCAGATATACACTATATATTAATATATACATATGATTTTATAGGTTTTTTCCCTTCCAACATTCTGATTTTCTTTTTTTACTAGTATCAATAAATAATGTGACGTTCATAGAGCAGAACTAATTATAGGGGACAATATTAAATGTAACACAATACACGCTACAGTGGTATTTTAACATTGTTTATTGTGTATTTATCCATGTATTATTCATGTATTTATCTCTACAAGCTTTGTGAAACAAACAATATGTATTTGTTTTTTCTCTGCCGTCACTCAGAAACTTTCTGAGCGGAGCGCCGCTGCAGATTTTCAGGTGAGGGAGGGGCGGAGCCTCACCGCTCAAGAGGTGAACGACACAGCGGAAGTGCTACTGACCGATTCAGTGAACGACTTTTTCGAGTTTCGAGCTGACTCGGCCATGTGAGCTGAACGAGTGAAACGAGGTGAGTGGGTCATTCGTGCTGAACTTCACCTACAAGCTGACTCGAGCTGCTGAAAGCCTCACGTGAATGTAAAGGAGTTCCATTCACATCCAGAGGACAAACCACACACCACAAACCACACACACACACACACACACACACACACACACACACACACACACACACACACACACACACACACACACACACACACACACACACACACACACACACACACACACACACACACACACACACACACACACACACACCTCATTGACGAGATTGTTCTGTTAATTATCAAAACCAAGTTGTTGTTTGCTTTTTTTGTTGTTGTGTTTGTTTGTTTGTTTTATTTATTTATTTATTAATTTTTGTTCTATGTCCTTTTGCTTTTTGCTTTTGTTATAATTGTTGTCATTATTTAGGTCTTTTGCTCTGTTGTTGCTCAGGCTGGTCTTAATCTCATGGCAGTTGGAAAATATTTAGATCACTGTGGTTAATGTATTATCAAAAAAAAAAAAAAAAAAAAAAACAACAATTGTATGTAGCACTAACAAGGGTATTGTATGTATTTTGTATTTTTTGTATTTATTTTGTTTCACCAAGCCTTTCTCTAAAAAAAAAAAAAAAAAAAAAAAAAAAAAAAGAATGTAAAGGAGCCGGAAGCTGCTGTGCTTAGCAGCTAGCGTTAGCGGCCCGGCTACAAGCTGCTTTTAGCAGCTCTTTTAGCAGCTCTTTTAGCATTACAGCTGCTTTTCTCACAGGGCGACTAAAGTTAGACGAGCTCCAGAACAGTGACACTTATATTTTCCTCTCTGCAGCTGGAGGCTGTAGCAAGAATGACTCAGTGAACGAGTTAATGAACGTGAAAACTCGTGAGTCACCGTTCAGTAAAGTGGCTCGCGGGTTTTGAACGATTCGTTCAAATTCGATCATCACTACTTCACACCTAGTAGGAGGTTCCTCAAACGAAAAAGATTGGGAAACACTGGGTCGAAGGTCATTTTGGCCACATTTACACCGTCAGCATCATGTGACCCGACGCAGATTTTTCTCTCCTTTGGGTCATGAATCAAATGTGCAAATATAAAGGAGATGCAGCGTTCCACTGCGTTCTTCACAACTCCTACACGTGACCTCGTGGTGTTGGCGTGTAGTACGCACCGTGTAGTTGGGGTTGCCGGGTTGAATCCGGAGCTCGGCCAGGATCCAGATGCCGTTGGTGAGCTTGAGGGACTGGTACAGCATGTCCTGGCCCTCCACGTTGCGCTTGGCGATGGTGTAGATGTTGTTATTCTGCAGCTTCCCCGACACCGTGTCTGCGAGGACGAACCGGAGGTCAGCTGCAGGTACCGACACACCTCAGCGCCACGGAAACGCACCGAGCTGTGACGACTACTGGAACCACACGCCTACGGGCACTGGGACTACTGTAAAGCTGAGCTACCGGATCGGGTCTATGAGGTGCCCTGCTCTGATCAGCCACCAGAGGGCGCTAGCTGAGGGGGAGTCGCTAAAGTCTGAGGGGCAGAGGCCCAAATAAAGTATCCCATGAAAAGCATGTGGGGTTGGAAAAAAGAAAACAGAGAGAGGGAGAGGTGAGTGCATGCTTCTATTCCGAGGAGCCGGTTTGTAATCAGGGAAGAGAAATTTGCTCGATTAACAATGAATGAAATGTTAAAAAAAAAAAAAAAGAAGAAGAGTGTATTTCATTTAAAAACGTATTCCTACAGTCAAATCTCCAGTGGAACTGAATCCAAACAGCAGAATCATGAGCTGGGATTAAACATTGATGACACAAACGTCCACATGTGGCCGACCTGCGTTGAGGTGACACTCCTTTATCTGGTACTGGAGCTCGTTCTCGTTGGGGATGTCCTTCCAGGTCGCCAGAAACACCTGCCGCTCTGCGGGGGGAGAGACGCCCGCGGGCTCGTGAGCAATGTGCAGCACTGTGGCGTGACAATAATACCATTCTCCATCAACAAGACCGAAAAAGTGTTTGGTTAATTTCATGCTGCTTGTAGATTCCTCTACTGCTCCTCTTGCCTCTAATGTGCTCCAGCTGTTCCCAGACGCTTGGGTTTGTTTTTGTTTTATGCTTCATACTGTTGGATTGATCTACTGTATGAAGCTAGAACGTATGTATTTATGAACATTTAACAGAATCTGAAGGTTTTTTTTAAGTCTAATCAGGCTTTTATGCCTAACTCTATAACCCCGATGTCATGTAGTTTGTAAATGTGTGACTCTAAAGGAAGAAGTACACAATGTAAACAAGCATTTCATACTTCCTTCAATTCTATTCAACGCTGCAGTGGGACGGTGAAAGGCCGATGTGCTGTTGCCCCTTTGAGGCGGCGGTCGGTTGCAAACGTACCCATTTTCCCGTCTTCGACAAAGAATATGTTCAGCGGGATGAGCACGCTGAAGTAGAAGACGTCGATGTTGTTCTTCACCGCCACCTGGAACACAAAGCACGCGAGGGGATTGGGGGGGGGGGACAAACACGGCTGATAAGACGCGAGGCTTAAACGGGTACAACAGATCCAAGTCAAAAGTGCGTGGGCACCTGCAGGTTGTTCAGCGGGTCCATCTTCATGACGGGCCCGATGGTGTTGATGGGCAGCGAGAGCTCGATGCTCTGACTGGGCATCAGCGGGGTGTGGATGGGAAGAGGACTGGTGGGGATCATGCCGAAGCTGAACGGCAGAGAGGGGGAGGGATAACACCGGGATGAAGCGCGGCGGCCCTGACGCTGGGGGGGGGGGGGGGGGGGGGGGGGGGGGGGGGCGACGGGGTGGGGACGTCGCCCAAGCTCACCTGTTCTTGTTGAACTGGACGGCGAAGTCGGTCATGTGCTGCAGGGCCTTGTTGGTGAACGTCATGTCCATGTACATGTGGCCCTGGCGGCGAGAGAAGGTTCCGGAGATCTCCAGCCCCTTCGCTTTGACTGCGGGAAGCCACACCTGGGAAGGGAGAAGCTCTTGATGAGCGACGGCGCGGTTTCGGAAAGGGCTGACGGGCGACGGGGGGATCGCCGCGCCGACTCACCGCTTTGGTGACGACGTAGCCGCCGGTGGTGACGGCCATGCCCGTGGACAGCTCGAACAAGTCGTTGAGGCCGCTGCTGACGGCCGGCGGCGCCGGCGTGGGAGACGGAGCAAAAGTACTGGGGACGGACGACGGGATGAAGTTCTGTCCCACCTGAGGTGAGCAACAGGAAGGAGGAGGAAAAACAAAAACAAAAAAAACCACATGATCCCAGTCGCTGGGACTTCCAGTTCAACGTTGTAGACGACTTGAAATGTTTGCGAGAAACCCCGTCGCAGGGAAATCTCGGCTCATGCACATGCAGCTTATTAGTGATTCTAAGAAAAGCTCATTTCCAAAGAGTGCGATCCACCAAAGCCCAGAGGAGAGAAACGGAAGCAGAAAATGAGGTTAACTTATATGATCGCACGTGAAGTTTTGCGTTTTAGCCCACTGATTAAAACAGTGACACACAATGTGCGTCAAACTCGACCCATTTAATGTTAACAGTTAAATCAGGACACAAACTGCATAATGATCATTGAATATCTAAATACAAAGACGTCAAAACTGCAGGTCACAGTAGGGTATGTTGACATTTTTGAAGAAATAGTCAATATTTGTTAGCAAACTAACCAGATCATCATGTCTGAATAAATCCAGCCTGAAAATAACTAATAAAAAAAAAAAAAAAGGTATATAGTACTTTTGCTTGCTGAAGCTGTGCTTTCCAAAAATACCCAGACGTGAGATAAAGTTACGAAATGCTGTCAATAGCTTTGCAAAAACTCTTTGCTTATGTATACATTTATATTGTCTGTATCATAATCGGATGATCAATTATTATCATTACTCTCAAAATCATCTGCTACAATCTAGAGACACAATCAGGAAAAGAGGCCATTCCTGGTATATGATCACAATTTTCCACATTTAAAGAGGCACAAATACAGAGAACAGGACATTTATCACTCTATAACCAGCAATGAGTCTTTAAGACTTCAGATCTATAACAGCAACATAAAACTACCATATAAAGTTAAACGGGTTAAAACGTTCAAAACTCCAGCGCGGCCTTGCTAGCTACAGCTCTGAGTGTGGAACAATGGAGGCGGCGGTTTAGAGGAGTGTGGTGGGTTGAAGCGGAGGCGGCATGCGGAGCGACTGGACTTACTGCTGGACTTCCCCCAACACCTCCGCCCAGGTCTCCCCCCAGCTACAGGAGAGGAGAGAGGAGAGAGGAGAGGCCCCCCCCCCAAAGACACCGAGCCAACACACAAACAGAGACAAAGACAGAGACGTTCTTAGCAAACCGCAGCCCGTCAAGAGGAGACGACACGTTCTGGGAAAAGATCAAGTCTGAACAGTAAAAAAAAAAAAAAAAAAAAAAATCATGAGGAAATCCAGATATGCCAGCAGCGTGGAGAAACGGTCAAGTGACCAGTAACAGAAGAAAAATACCCGTTAATCAACATTCAGACATTTTTGCGACTTGTTTAAGAAGAAATACTCCTTTTAAAATGTTTCAGGGTTTTTATGGGGATCCACAGCTCGAGGCAATATTGCTAAAGTGATGATGCGTCGGTCCGACAACGCCGCAGCTCGGTGTGAAAGATCCCGGGCAGGATCAAGTCACGTCACGCATCAGCAAGGTACGCAAAGGGACAAATCACGACAAGAGAAATGATTCGGAGAAAAATGCGGCTTCGTATATTTCACGTTGGATTCTGCCGCCGGCGACGTAACGGTGGACTTTAAAAGCCACGCGGGGACGCGCGCTATATTAAATCACTCAGGCTCACCAGGCTGTCCAGTCCTCCTCCCAGCAGGTCCACTGCTCCCATCTGCATGGACGACACCTGGGGCACGTTGACCGGGGGGCCGAGGTCCAGGTTCAGCAGGTCCCCCAGCAGGTCGCCCTGACTGGGATGACGTGGGGCTGGTCCATGGCCGCCGCCGGCCCGCTGCTCACCGGGCTCTCGCCCGTGTCGATGCTGTGGCGGCAGAAAGGACGACTGCTGCTTTAGAAATCGGCTCCCGAACACTAAACGACCTGAAGCTGTGAAAACATTCAGAGCGACAGCAAGAGGGAGGGACGTTTGGTGGCGTGGCGCGTCGGACCTGCTGTGCTGGACGGGGAGGTGCTTGCGGTGGATCCCGTGGCTGCCCTCCACGAAGGCGCTGGGCGGCTTGTGGTAGACGGAGGCCAGCGAGCCGATGTGGCAGATGAGCTCGTCCAGCAGGGTGGGCTCGATCAGGTCCGTCTCCTCGGAGATCAGGGGCTTCTCCGACAGCACCACCTCTTTGGCCGTCACGGGGTCGGTGGACAACAGGCGCCAGTAGATGTAGCCGCGGTCGCGCAGGTCGGGGTTGTCCGAGTCCTGTAGGGGGGGGGGGGGGGGGACGGCGCTCACGTGAAGACTTGACTTTCGATCGACACCGACGTCCAGATGTGACTAAACAGACGAACCTGAGTGGCCAGACTGAGGACCTGCTGGACCAGCTCCTGGGTCTCTGACGGCTTCTTCAGGAACAGCTTCACAATGGCAGTCAGCAGGGTGAGCTGGACCTGCAGAACAACACACACACACACAGCTGGAAATGAACTAAATGTCAACGCGGAGGTCTCGGGAGAATTCTTTTGGAAAGGTTACTGTGCTTTGGTAAACCTAAAAAGTATGTGGTTATCAAACTCAACCGTCATCGTGACTAATCGGATTAAAAATGTTCAAGCAATTCACCCCACCTGCAGCGCAGAACGACTCCCAGTCCCCTAGTGGAGACCGGACCTCCGTGACGGTGTACTGTCCTCTCCTGCTCAACCCACCTGGGTGCTCTCGTCGTGGAAGCCCTCCAGGAAGCTCTCCAGCAGCTCGTCGGCGTTGTCGATCCTCTCGGCGTACTCCCCGACGATCCAGATCATGGCGGCCCGGGCGTCCGGCTCATCCAGGGAGTCCAGATTCTCACACAGGGTGGCGATGATGCTCTCATACCTGACCGGCAGCACAAGTTACACTCCACACCCAACACTTGTCTGAACGCGAGCAATACACATCGGAGTGAGCGGATCAAAAAAAAACGTACTTGTTTGGGTATTTTCTGAAAATGTCCCTGATGACAACAATGGCCTCCTGCACCACGTAGTTGACCTTGGTCTGGATCAGGTCCAGCAGGGTGCTGACACAACGCTCGGCTGATTGCTGGAGAGAAACAAGAGGCGGTGGACCGGGGGCCACGCCACCGGGCGGTGAGAGACACACAATTCAGCGCATACGAGACGTCTCCGGCCGCCGTGACAACGTCCTGACCTCCACTTTGATGGCGCAGCGTCCGATGGCTCGTACCGCCTTGCGCACAAAGTCCACGTCGACCTCTGTGGCGTATTCCTTCAGCTCGGCCAGGACCTGCAACGGTCAGAGGAACAGTGACGTCGTTGGGCTTCGTATATGGACCGATCGACAAGAGCACGGGTCCTTAACCCTTAGATGCATACGTGGGGTCAAAAATGACCCCAGGGGTTGTTATTTTTCAACATCTTTAAAATGAAAAGTTGTAATATCTTCATATTCCAGTTATTCCTCAAAAAACACGTTTGTGACATGAGACCATTTGCATTTTTATTAATTTTTTCATTAATTTGAAGAAATTGCAGTTTTTGTATCACGACCCCACTCTTCCACAAGGGGGGTCAAAAATGACCCCAAGCAGTTCCAATGGAATCTTCTATGAAACTTTAATTCTTAGCAACTCTGACAGTCCCACTTACACGTCTGATGTCATCTTATGCATCTAATGCAACTTTGACTGTCAATACTGTCCCACTTACACGTGATGTCAGCAGTCTCACCACCCTGGAGGTCATTTTTACCCAGCAACATACATAAAAACTGCAATTTCTTAAAATTAATGAAAAAATTTATAAAAATGCAAATGGCCTCATGTCACAAACATGTTTTATGAGGAATACCTAGAATATGAAAATATTACAACTCTTTGTTTTAAAGATTTTGAAGATAACAACCCAGTATATTGCAAAAACGCACTGATTTGAATTGGGGTCATTTTTGACCCCACTTGTGGAAGAGTGTAGGAACTGGTAGGTTGTGCATCCAAGGGTTAAGGTCCTCCTTAACGATCACAGCTGCTCTGAGGCGACACTGGATTAGATATTGTGCCTGCCTATATTCTCATTCTCTCAGTGAGACTAAATTTCGATCCCACTGTGTCTCGTTTGCGCAGCAGACTTGACCCTAAAGCTCACTCCGACCTCCCCCACAAGTCAAGGCAGCGACAAATCCCCACACGACCGACTGACAGAATAGAACCGGCAACATGCCTGTGCTATGTTGGCCTGAGAGGCCAAGCGGATCATGATGTCCAGCTTCTCCAGTTTCACATAGATCGGGTCGTTGTACTTCACGAAGAAGACCTTGATCTCCTGCTTGAGGATCTCCGGCCTGCACAGAATCAACAAACACCATGAAAACTCTAGAAACCGCTATTGCCGGCACACACAATGGGTTTAACCGGGGGATCTCCAGCTAAAGCGCTTGCACACCTCTTCTGGACGATGAGATTGATGTTCCTCAGGGCCACGTACTGGACCTCCGGCTCTCCGGAGAGCAGAGTGACCAGCGGCGGGGACAACTTCTTCAGCAGCGTGTTGTAGTAGTCCGAGTCTTTGGGCAGCAGCTCCAAGAACTTCATCAGCACCTTGACGGCCGACAGCACCACCGCCGAGTTGGCGTGAGACAGCCGGGGAGTGACCCGCTCGCAGATACTGAGGGAGGAGGCGGGGGCAGGGTGAGGGCGGAGGCTACGCGGACAGGACGTCGACGGGCTTTATAATGCGGCCGGTACCTTTGGGCCTCGCGCTCGTCCTTGGGGTTGTAGTTGGACAGGCAGTCCAGGATGAAGATCTGTCCCCACTCCGTGCACTCGTTGAGAGCCGTCAGCAGCTTGTTGATGTTCTGGGGGTTGAGGTCCAGCAGGTTGCTGTTGGGGTGGGACTCGCTGATCTCCGACAGAGCGGCCACTGCATTGGCCACGACCTTAAAAAAAAACCCAAAACAAAAGAAGCAACGATTTTTAAAAAGGTGCAGTTTCATCACCTTCAAAACATTCGCAAAGGTTGCAGGCAGCCACATTCATCCAAATGAGTTTCCTTTCAAACAACTGACGCAGCGACAATGAGATTTAACCACGCGACTTAACCAGCAACAAAAAGCAGCGGTAAATAAATAAGATTCAAATGCAGGCGGACGAAGAGGTAACTTTATGCAAAACCACAACCCGGGAGGAAATCGTGACGCGCGTCGGACCGACTCAGTGGAAAAGGAAGCTGGGCGGAGGTCACACCCACCATGGGGTTGGAGTCGGCGATGAGGTCCCTCAGTGAGTCCAGGAAGCCTTGGTCCTCCACCATCTGGGCGTTGATGTCGTGAAGTTTGGCCACGCAGACGGCCGCCGTCTTCCTCACGTACGGGTCCTCGTCCTTCAGGCACTTCCTCAGCGGCTCGCACAGGTACTCCGTGATCTTGTCCACCCGGATGCAGCCCATGGTGCGCACGGCCAGAGCCCGGATCAGGGGGTTGGGGTCTTCACAATCCTGGAGGCCAAAAGAGACGGATCATTCCCGACGTTCTCAGACGTTCTCCCATTTTGAAAACTGTCCCGTGTCAAATGAGCAAACTCTGTGGATTTTAAGGCCTCGCCTTGACGAAGCTGTTGACCGCCATGATGGCCATGTCAGGCTGGCTCTTGGCGTAGTTCATCAAGTAGAGGTAGACCAACTTCTTCAGCTCCAGGTTGTCGGTCTGCATGCAGTTGACCACGTCTGGGAACAGAGAGCTGAGAGGAGAGCAAAGGGACTTCAGTTTGAGGCATTAAATCTCAACACTGTGGGCAAAGAGAAGAAGCAGGGAAAACATTTTTTTTTTTTAATGTCGCTTAGACGTGGTGTGTGACTGAAAAGATAAACCTGTGGAGGTTTTTAAGAATTGATGGTTTATTGTCAAGTATGTGTATGTGTGGAATTTAATTCATAATACAAGAATTACAAATATCAGATGAAAATATATTTGATTTATTAGATAGATAGATAGATAGATAGCTTTATTCATCCCCGAAGGGAAATTGTTTTGTTGCATTCTGGTACCTAGGAATGTTATAAAATACAATAGAATAGAAAATAGAAAATAAAAAGTAAAAAATAAAAATATAAAAAAAAATTATTATGACTTTGTTCACCATGTTGACAGTTTCAGGAAGGTATGAGGAGACAGAAATTCAAAAATGAATAATGTGAAAACTTTTGTTAAAGATTGAAGTCTTGTAAATCACATTCAACACAATATATTGGTTATATTGCATCAGCCGCTGATATATTTATGGACTTTGACAGTCTGATGTTGTACTTTCTGTCGTACCTGACATCTTTCCCGACGGTCATGGCAGCGATGACCTTCTTCACAGCCTCTTTTCTCTTTTCCTTCTTCTCATTGTTCAGCTCTGCCTTCAGTTCAAAGATCTCCCCTGAAAGACGAAGCACAATTTCAAGAAATTGTCTACCTAAAAGAAATTAAGAGCTTTTCCAACCTTAAACCTAATACAATACGTGAAATCAATTTTTTTTAATGCACACTTTAAAAAAAACTCACCTTTTTTGTTTGTTGTGAAATATTTGGAGTCCGTCATGACTGTGATCTTTTAAGTCTGCAAAAAAAAAAAAAAAAAAACCACAGGATTATTCCTTCAGTTTTTCAAATATATAATTGTTACCATTCCTAAATCCAATATTAAATGCAAAATGCAGAATCACCTGCACACACAGACAGAAATCTCATGATTTACTTGAGTCAAAAATGAGCCGAACGTCATAGTGGATAGTTGTTTATGTGGTTTGTGTCACTGACTGTTACATGAGACCAGATATTGAGTCTGGAATCAGAATATCTTCACATCATTGTGAGCAACATAGTGTGATTTTAGGCTTGTTATTCCCCGTATGGATTTTGATCCATCTTTATGGACACTCTACTACCACAGATCTTTATGTAATTGAGAAACAATATGCATCGGTTGCATTTTATAAC
Organism: Blennius ocellaris; assembly: GCF_963422515.1. Lineage (NCBI taxonomy): Eukaryota > Metazoa > Chordata > Actinopteri > Blenniiformes > Blenniidae > Blennius > Blennius ocellaris. The sequence continues at coordinate 6,884,082 of NC_137663.1, forward strand.
TGACCGATATATTAAAAGATTCTACTGAATCGCTGCTCTTCGTGTTCTTTCAGCACACTGAATTTAGATTTTTTTTCTTTTTAATGTTCTATGACATGTATGTTTTCATATGCCATGCATGTACGTGCAGTCTTTATATTTTACACTTCACTGCAACACTGATTGCTCTCGAGGACCCAAATAAAAACACTGGCGTCTCATTGTAAAGGTTGCAGGGCTTTTGAGGAAATCCCAGCTCACTTTGGATGACGTCAGAGACATTCTCATGAAATGATCGTCTTTTTTTCTCTCCCCTCATTGTTTTGCTGCTGCTTTCCAGGGGACAAGACATCAGCTTTCTCTACTGATACACCAGCCACCGTGTCTCCCTTCACCACTACATCCATTAACCTTCCTCTGGATTGACGATGCACGCTTGTTTTCAGTAGTATTGACATTTTATTTTTCAAGTATGAAGCAAGAGCCAAGCTGTTTGTTTAACTGCAGCTCGACGCATGCGATTTAACACACAAACACCCCAAATTGTCATTTTAGCTGCCAATCCTTTATTTCGATGTCTAGCTTAATACCGAAAGCGACTATTTGCATTAGAATCGGCCTGTTTGAGGCTGAGCCTGTGACCTCTCCATCACCCAGCGAGCTCCAGGCAAACGGAGCCCATGCTAACGTTAGCCACATGCTAAACACTGCAGCGACGTCCGGATATCGGCCGCAACGTCCCCCACAACAAGCCGCGGAGGAATTTCGGTAACAATCTTGAGCTTTTCTCAGTCAGAAACGCCACGTTATTGAAAAACAAAAAAACATTAAATCCCGTGGGCGCTAGAGGAGAAAGTGACCGGCGGGCCTGTTTCCAGAGCCGCTGACAGCAGCGCAGGTCACAACGCAGCGGCACGATCAGCTGCAAATCTACGCGGAATCACACAGACATGCAGAGAAAAGGGAAAACGGCGCAGAGAGTGTAGATTGTGAAATGTACGCGAGACCTGGTGGAGTGTTGGTCCGTGGGTGAATATTTGAGAGGGTAAAAGACAGAGGCTGGTCCTGAGCCCGGTTCGAGGAAGATGGAGAATCAGGACTGTGGGTGGTGCGTTCACAGGCACCGGGAACTGGAATACCGTGGTGAAAATAATGCAGAACAGGAGGGATAATGTTCGTCAAGCTGCTTCACTCAATCATATCTTCAATAGTTATTCAATTCCAAGATGATAACAGTGAAAAATATATACGCATCATGTTGGCTGTAGCGAAGCTGTACGTGAGATTTATAGTTAGAAATCTCGGGCGTGACCGTTATTGCGAAACTTTCTCCCGAGGACTGTGAATGCAACACAAGCGGTCGGTTCCTGGCTGGGATCTTTGGCGAAACATAAAAACTAAAGAAATGTCGGAAGATTTACTCTTAGAAATAACAAATAATCATTAATCTATGCAGAATATTTATTTTAATCACCAATAGAGATCCATGTCTAATGTCTGTGCCACACATAGGTGCATATTCATAAAGAGGGGTCAGCTCAAAGTACCCTCATCTTGTAAATCTACTTTTTTAAACACTAACGTGACAAATACTATCATGAAACTAGTAATTCAGTTACAGCAATCGAAGGCTAAAGTATTACAAATAGCATCTTCCACCTAATAACTGATGTAACGTTTGTAAATGTACTTATGATGTATTTGGTGCAATAGAAATAAAATCGATTTAAAAGTGTAACATTTCAATATAAGTGGTTTCATTCAAGAAATACACAACACAGTGGCATTAGTTTATATGGAGAAAAACAAGTTTATATTAGAACAAAATACCCTCCAGTGTTGAATAAAAAAATATAGAAATTATACATAAAAATCTTTGAAAATAGTTTCTTTTCCAATGATTTTTGCAACGATCCATTTGCCCCCGAGTGAGGGAAACCACGCACTATTCTGCATATCTACGCAGATCCGGCAAGTATATTGACAGTGTGAGAGAAGTTCTCCTCTTCATGTCAAATGTCTGACAGCGTGACTGGACCACTTCACGCGTCACCCCTATGCAGAGGACTCGTTCTGGAGTTGAGACAAGGTGCAGACGACGTCTCTTGGAAGACGCTCTCGAGTGTCCTGCATTCTTTTCTTCGCTCTCTGGAAGGCCTCTGTTGGAGTAAAGCGACAGAATACGCAGATCAACGCTCCATGCCGTCTTGGTAATTCCCACATTGTGCCAGGCGATCAGGATTTCACCCAAACACCCGGCCACCACGTTCAAACACCCCGGACTTGGGAGTTATGAACAATAAGTCCCAATAAGAACCTCTCCCTCTCTCTTCAGCCTCCAGACCTCGAGAACCTGGACTTGGGAGTGATGATAAAAACAAAACCTTTCAGCTTGCTTACCGAGGATCGTGCAAACAGCTCCTTGCTGACTGAATCCTCCCAGCTGCTCGTAAACCTTTTGTCTCCTCCTGTTCATCATGGCGGCATCGACAAACGCCCTGAATCACACCAAACATGCAAACATTAAATCACACCGTGCAGCACGGGAAATAACAGACTTTTTCCATACGTGACAAACGAGCGGAGTACTCAATAATGAGTTAGTGATATTTCTATTTATTGACTTTCAGGGTTTGATATGAGGTGTAGCTTGATTTCTCTTTAGTCGAGCCAGATTTCAACATGCTTCGGATGATATTTCCTCACTGAAAAGGCAGAAAGTAAAACAATGACAGTGGTTCACAAAGACGAAACTCACAGAATTCGATTTTTGTTAGTTAATAAAGATAAATTCTGTGAATTGAGTCCCGGACATTTTAACCTTGTGATTCAGTTTTTTTAATTTGGTTATTTATTGTATCCTTTTTTTTTCTTCACATTCCTAATTTTTGGTGTTGTAATCTGCATTTTATGCATGTATGTATGTACTTGTGTATGTATGTATGTATGTATGTATGTATTGTTTTGTGTTTTGGAGAATTACATTGTTTTGCATTTGACCCGGTTAAAATTCGCAAACCACGGATGCTGGATTCATGATTGAACGTTAAAAAGTTTGAATACGTTTCAGTGAAATGTTGAAAATAAAACAAGATATGCATGCAGCCACTGGAGACTCATGATAAACAAAGTATTTAATCTTTAATCCCGTCTTATTTGATATTGAACCTTCTTTTTATTCATACTGTGCGGCACGCTGCTTAAAGGAACGTCCCTCTGGGATTAATGACGTATTTTTATTCTATTGCATCATATTCTGTCAGAATTGTCTGAAAAATGGAGAAAAAGAAGAATGAAACCACTAAAATCAGATACGAAAACAACTGAAGACGTAATGAAATGCTCGCCCTCCTTTATCAGAAATGAAACTTTATAAATGCAACATGTTTTGAGGCTCCAGGTGAATTTGACGTGGTGTAAAATCCCCAAAGCGGTTGTCTGTGGTCATGCTGGTGCAGGCGACTGTTGCAGTCCACCTCAGACTCACCTGGCCTGCTGGAGGCAGTGCAGAGTGAAGGTCACACTTCCTGCGGTTTCTGTGGAAAAGCCGAAGCGGCTCAGCCTTTCCCCCTACAGCCACGCCGGGACGTAGACAATAGATTCAGTCATGTCTTTGCCAGCGGTTCTTGTTTATTCGTTCGGAGGTTTTTCTGAGCCCACCTTAAACGTTCCCGGCACCCTGACGTAGCTGTGGTCCTCCAGCTCCGGGGAACCTCCGATAAAGAAGCGCCTCAGGGCCGAGACCGTCCCCGTCTGGAGCGGCCTCCACGTGTGACACGTGACTGTGTGTTTACCTAAAGCACACACACATACACAAACACAGTGTGGACAACAATCAACCAGCACCAATAGACATTTCAACCTAATTACAAAACGTATTCATGCATCTTCATTACGGGACGACTGCGGCTCAGAGTGACCAGCAAGCAGAATCACTTCACGTTTCAAGTTCAGTTTTAAAGGAATTGCATTTGTTTGTCTTTTAGGATTGTTGCTATGGTTCTTTTAATGGTTTATAAAAGTCTTAATGGTCTTGTGCCTTCTTGTCATATTGATTTACTTTTACCTTTTGAAGCACGGCGAACCCTCAGATCCTCCGGCGCCCGCCATTTAATCCTTTTGTTTTTTTACACTACAAAGTATTGTGTGCATTTTTATCCATAAGAAGCATTATATAAATAGAGTTCTAACTGGCTGACTTTGAATCTTTCCATTATATAGAGCAGGTACATTTGCTTTCAAGGAGAAAACCTTAGAATTTTCGGAAAAGGCCTCAATTGATACATGAAGTATCAGTATGATATTATTTTGTGAGTAGTGGCGGCCTAAACATGCAAGGTGAGAGCTTGTGTTCAGCGGTTGCGGGTTCGAATCCCAACAAATCCCACCAAAAATGTCAAATTTAAAAGGCAAAAGCATCAAACTTTCCCCACCATCTTCAGACGTTTCCACAGCTTCCAACGGCACTTAAATCCACCGGAAGGTGGCCACACGGAGCTTACCGGGCGAAGCGGGAAACAGCAGATATCCGTAGCCCTCGGTTCGAAAACGCTGCCACGAGTCCAGAGAAAGAACCTTGAAGTAGAGCACGGGCCACTGAGGGATCGATTCTGAAATCAGAAAAGAAACTTCTGTGTTGGTCCAAACTTGAAAAAGCCGGGATCAATGTAAATACGACGTTGTGGAGCTGTTACAAACACTGACCCTCTTTTTCACTCATGTAGAAAGCCTCAAAGCTGAACGGGAAACTGAAGAAAGCCACGTTTTCCTGTCGGCAGAAAGAAAGAAAGAAAGAGGATTGTGGCTTTAACAGACGTCCACAGGCTGGAGTCTCACATCTCACATCCAATACACACCTTCCCTAATGTTTTGGTCCGGCAGGTCTGGGTCACCCCCGACAGAGACTGGAGGGGCAAACTGGACCAGCCTTGAACCCACAAAGACAACAGAAAAACAATATATGACTCATAAATCACATTGAAGACCGACGACTGTCACCTGGTGTGAAGTAAAAGTGTGACTCACTGCCGGGCAGCTCCACCAGGAAGTGGATGTACAAGTTATCATATTCAAAACCTCGAGCGCAGACTGGGGACACGGGGGAAAAAGGGAATGTGGTTATTAAACGACGCTTTGAGGAGATGTCTGCTGAAACAGGCACAGCGTTTCCACGCACCTATCTCTCCGTTCATCACGTAGCGCAGGATCCCCACTGGAGGCTGCAAAACAGGCTTTTATCAAAACCCCGCAAGTTTTTAAATACTTCAATCTACATTTTAAACTCAAAAAAAAAAAAAAACACAATACAATTCGGATGTTGTGAAAAAAAATCCCTGCGCCTCTTACCATTTCAAAGTCTTGTCCAACGAGGCTGTTGAGATACTCTCTGTGCCTCACGTACAACTAAGAAAGAGATACGAGTGAATGTGTCCGTGTCCATCTATAAGCTTGACTTCACATCTGCAGCGAAGACGACAACAAGGCCAGCTCACGTCGTTGTACATGCTCTGCTCACTGTCCTTCTCCTCTGGCTTCATGGCGGCGGAGACGTCCTCCAGCGTCAGACGCCACACTTCCCTCTTCTCCCCCTCCGTGACGATCCTGTCCACGTTTTTCACAAAACCAAAACAATTACGCTTCAAAATGAAAATGACTGCAACTTCAACATAAAAGCAGATTAAGACGATGTTTGACGCCCAAGTATTTCATCTTCATTTATTTATTTTTTTGCTTAAAAAACTATTTGTGTCCCTGTCATTTTCACCTCGAGGCCTCTGCGATTTCAAATATTTCAGTTTGCATTCAATTGTTTAACATGTGAGGCGATACACATTCACAGCTTGAGTCAAACTGGAGTCATAATGACCATTAAATAATGTTGATAATGACAGACAATCAATCAGGTAGAAGATCCCTGCCTTGACTCTGTGTTGGGTTCGGATGGCTTCCTTACCTGTAGGGCTCTTTGCCTTTGTTGAAGTCAGGCTTGACGACCACGGTTCCATTGCCATCTGTTTTTAGAGTTACCAGCAAACACTCGTTCTCTTTTTGACCCAGTCTGAAAGAGGAGAGGAAGAAACGTACCTCCTGTATCAAACATGTAATGTTACATCTGCTTCTGGAAAGAGTAGAACTCTTCTAATCCGAGGGGGGGGGGGGGGGGGGGGGATGTTCTGCACTCAGTAAGGAACCACAACGACTAAAGAAAACTGCGATACCAGAAAACACCAAGAAGCTTTGGTTTCGTAGGTAAAAGTGTTCCATTTCTCCTGAAAGAGACTCGTCTGTTTTCCCCCAGATTGTGTAGTTCTCACCTCCCACTTGGGCCCAGATCTCCCATGATGTGCATGGTCTGCATGGCGTTATTCACCACACGACTGCTCTTCACGAACTCCTCGCTCGGCTCCCAGTTGATGATCTTTGACTTGTGGATACTAGAATCCCTGCAAAAACGAAAAATCATCACACTTTAATATTAAATTGATTTTTAAGTCAGCCAACACGCGGCATGTCTGTTGAGAAACAATAAACTGGAATCATTCGCTCCACAAACACACAGGAGGGGGAGGTTTGACGTACACGGTGCGTCGCTCTTGCCGTCGGTGCCTCACGCTGGCCATCCTCTCTGCCAGGAAGGTGGGGCCGGATTTGGTTGTGGTCAGTAAGTCAGAGGCATTTTGCTTGAAGGATCGGAGACCAAAAGGTAACGCACAGAGGGAGAGACAGGAACATATACAATTTGGGAATTTCCGTAATTGTGACGACGCAACACGACGTACCAGTTGGTGGAGAGGCAGACAGCTGGTGTAGCGGTCGTGATCGGTGTACGTGAAGATCCTGTAATTCCGCCGGCCCTTGGCTTTGTTCAAGGCTTTGATTTCTGCGTGGTACTGACGGTCCAGAGGGGTCTGACATGCCGACTCGCACTGAAACAGCTCCAGCTCATACTGAGTCCAGGTAAAGAGAGGTCATGAGGAAGAGGAGAGGAATCGTATGAAGAAAAGGGATCGAAGAGGAACTAAAAACTGCTGTACATGTAAACATTTTTCAGGGTAGAAATGGGATTAGGATAAACGTCAATTCTACCTGACTGAAGAATTTCTCCTGCCAGCCGACCAGCAACTCCTCTTCATTATCACCTAGAAACAAGGCAATGTTGAAGACGAGCCTTAAATATTTTTCTTTGAAGGAAACGTGCGTCCTAAGCAATGAAGAGGGTTTTTACCAAAAGGACACATTGTATGAAAACTGAAAAACTAAAAACGACACTTTCCATTGTGAACATTGCCAGTCATACTGGAGAAAAAAACAAAAAGTTAATTTCAGTATGATCCTCAATTCTCTGTCTGCAGCAGCTGAGACAGCCAACATTTCACCTCCAATAGATATAAAAGGCAGTGAAAGACGTGAAAGCTTGCTGCAGTGAACAGACCTGGTGGCTTTGACATGCTGTGGTTTGCAAAACATCCACAAAGAGACTCGATCTAGAAAGAGAGATGTGAACTTCCAGTTCAGTTCTTTTTCAAGCAGAACATCAATCTTGTCTGCATTGAATGAAAAATAGTACAGAAGGAGAAACAGAAGTAGGCACAAAAGAGGCTATTGATAAAATATGATAATAAATAGAACCACTTTTGTGCATTATATTGAATTCAGTAAACAAGAATGTTAATTATGTTTACTGTTTGTTTTTATTGGGAGTGGGTTTATCTGGGATGACTATGCCTCGATCCACAGGCCACATTTGAGAAGACAACAATTTTCAACCGACAACAATTAGTCATTCAAGGTTAAGGACATAGGAAAACATGGTGCTAAAGAGTCCATCTGATTTTGTCCATTTTGCCCCATTCTGACTTTTCTTTTAAAGACAAATTATACTTGTTATAAACACTAACAAAGAAAAAAAAAGGCAGAACAAGGTGGGAACCTATTCAGATCCTGTTAAATGTTTTGATGACGTGTTGCAGGGAGGTGTAGATTCCACCGAAAGCCAAACACCGCGACAAGGGAGATCATGCAAACTTCACACAGCGTGTCTCTATAAAGACATACAGCTGTGGCTATAAAGAGCCTGTGGCAGCCACAATCAGCACAGTGGCTGACCTGTGAATAATAAACCCCGTCGCCAGGAAAACTGACACCTGAAAAACAGAACGTGGAAAGATGCATGTACGGTAATACTGTGGTGCAGCGACAAAGGCGAAGGAGGATGTTGAAATGTCCTCTGACCCTCTGCAGCAGAAAAAAAACCAAACACTGTACCTGTTTGCTGCTCCGATGAGGACAGAGTCTCCAGTTCAATGTCTCCTCTCAGCTGCTGGGTGAGGACCTGCTGCTGGAGGTGCTGAGAGAGGGCTGCCGTGGAAGTCACCCTTTCCAGACGAACCCTCAAGAAAGAGTCGAGAAAAAATACAAAAATAAAGTGACTTGAGGATGTGCAACAGATTCCCGAGACACAAAACAGGACAGGTCCTCGACAGCACATGGACGTGATAAATGTGTCGTGTTTGTTTCCACGATGGTACTTACTTAATCCTCATGTTTTTGATGACATCCCGGGAGCGATAAACAGCCTCTCCGGTGTCTGTGTTCCAGCAATCTGCCATAGAAGCACTGACGGTGCTAGCCGCTAGCCGCTAGCTCATATCATTAGCACACTGCTCGATTTGTTTCTTAAAGTTTCTCACTTCCGTTTTTTATTACGTTTTTTTTTTAGCGGCTTGTCATAAACCTCGACCTCAGAGATGACGATTCACGTTTAGTAAACTAGAAAATTCCGGAGGAGCCTTGGGCGCCTGTCTCTGGGCTGTGTGTCGTTGCTATGGAGATTCTGGGTTCGTTCTTCTTCGTGTGAATTGTTAAGTGTTCGAAAATAGGTATACGTCAATTGCTGCCACCTAGGGGGAGACACGTGAAATGATAAAACGGACCCCAGAGACAAAAACAATCAAATGCTAAAAATACATAACAAACAATAACATCATCCACATAAACAGAGACTGAATGGTCTGCTTAAAAAACTATACGACCCCGACTGGCGCTACAAACTAAGCTGTAATCAAATAAGAAACGAAGAAGAAAAAGGGGGCAGAATGGAGTTTTCATACAAATTTACACAGATGGTTAAAAAAACACAACTTCAGACAATAATAAAGTCGCTGCTGGTATATTAATTCATTCACTTTGGGGTTCAAAGTGAGGTGGGAGAAGTAAGAAAGCGAGTTATTGTTTTCAGTCTTCCCTCATTACTGAGCACGAGTGGACGAATGTGAAAATACTTCTGGACTTTCTCAGATCCAAGAGGCTGTACAGTAAAATATAGAGGACTCACAAAGGAATTTGTCTAATATCCAGCAGATGGCAGCAATACACCAGAGTTGTGTATCGTCTGCATTATCGGCAGAAGAAGAAGACACAGAGGGGGCGGGGCCAGCCGGTGACGTCTCTGAGCCAATCAGACGGCCTGGCGGGTTCGAGTTGATGTGTGTTTGTGTTACATTTTAGTTTAAAACATTGTAAATACCAACTCTCGACCATGGCTTCGTTTGTGACCGAAGTGCTGGCCAGTTCCGGCAAGCTGGAGAAAGAGGACTTGTCGGGGAAAATAAGCAAGATGTCGCGCAAAGTGGAGGAGACGAAGGTAACGCCGCAGCTAGCGGAGGCTAAGTAAACTTTGCAGCTAGCTGTTAGCTGAACTAGTTTAAATCTCGTATTTAAGCATCTAAATCTGTCTCTTATCTAACGCAGGACAGGCTGCACATCGATTTCAAGTGGAGTTTTCAAGGTTTACGTTAACATTATTGTTCTCGGACACGCATGTAGCAGCCTCGGTGTGGCTTACGTGGCTTTATTGAGGGTCATTTCACTCCACGTTCTTCAACCTCTAAAGATGATTCACACTTTATGTGAACAGTTTGTCCAACTTTTTAGGTGTAAAATTACCTTCTTTGCACTCCTCGAGCGGAGCACATTACACCCGAGCTTTAAGCTCCGCACTGGCTGCGTGTGTTAAAGGATCCACTTCAAAATCTGACTTTGTGTAGCGTCATATCGCCACCAGAATATATATAACGTCTATAACTTGTCTGTAAAGTTTTGGATTTCACATCCAGACCCCCGAGGTCCTTAGGAAGAGGTTTACTGATGGTTCACAAGAGTTCATGTGGTGACAGTCCTTGGTGAGTTTGTACAGTGGTCCAAGAGTGGGGAACATATCAAAAACAAAAGATATGGTCACTGATTTTAGAAAGCATCAAGACAGACACTGAGTCGCTTTAATGAAAGACCAGAAAATAGAGCAAGTGCAATTGTGTAAATATTATTGACGAAAAACTGAACTTTGAAGAAAATTGCAAGTCGTTCTGTAAAAAGGGCCATCGATGCCTCAGGAAACTTGCTTTCTTCCACATTGATCGGACAATCTTGGCTTTTTATTTTTAATCGGTCTGTTATTGAATCTGTTTAATCCTTTTGCTTGGTGGCCTGGTTTGATCAGACCTCAGTAAAAGGGAGAAACTCCCTGAACCCCATAGTAAACTGATACAGCCGTCTCATTGGGGAGTCACGTTTTTTTTTTTCCAGCCCTGAGCAGCTCCATCAGCTCTTAATAGTGACTCCCCTCCTCGATGAGGCCAATTCCAGCTCCTCCCCTCTCGCTGGAGGTTCCTGGTCACACGGTGCAGGACAAAGCATTTTAAGAACACTTGTTCTTATGGCCATCACTGAAGTGAATAAGAGCCAGTGACATTGCGCTTTATTGTATTTGTTCACTTTATTCTTGGCTCCATCTATTATCGTGACACTTTATTGTATGTTCTTATCTCGGTTTTATGTTAGTGAATGCTTTTGTCTGTAAGGTTTTATTGTGGGTTTGTTTGTATCTATTTAGACCTTAATTATTTATTGTTGAATAGCGGAACATTGAGCACTTGTCCTGTCTCACTCCAACCATCTGTCTGCGTGTCTCGTTCATTGTGTGTCTTGTTCGTTACGAACAATAAAATAACCGTGAGCCCTGGTGGAAAAACACTAATGATTTGAAAAAATCTCGAAGAAGTCTTATTGTCTGAGCATGTTTGTGTTACATTTGATCTGTCCGTTCAATTTTGTCTTCCTTCTCCTGACAGGAAGACGTTTGTGACATGATAAACAAGAGGTACGGGGACTTCTTACCCGCCCTGCAAGGCTCCGAGGACCTCATGGTTCAGGTGGATACGGTCTCCAAAGAAATGGACACGCTGAAAAACTGGATTGAAACGGAGGTATGCGCGTTGGTCGGTTCCGCTGAATGTTGAGAGTGACCCGATGAAAAGATGAGCTCACAGAGTTTAAAGTTTAAAGTTATACGCCGCTTGCTTCTTTGTGTGGCTTCAAGGTTTTGCAGAACGTCCACGTCGCTGTGGCTGAATACACCAAACTGAAGCAGCAGCTGGAGAAAAATACCATCATCATAACCATGCTGGGACACCTAAAAGAGGTACTTCACATATCTGTGTTTAGTAAAAGTCTTTTATTGACGCATCCGACTGCATCGGAGAACAGAAGCGGTGTTTTGGGCATCTGTCATGTACATTTCTCTGAGCGCTCACGGGTGTGTGATCTAGTTTCACAGTGCGATGGAGGAGTTTAACAAAGCTCTACCAGAGAAGAAGTACGTTGATGCCGCCAACCAGCTAGAGCGGGTGAGAGCTGACCGCCAGGGACCGTGTGTGGACACGTTTTCACATTCATCAGATTTCATGGTGGTCGAGAGCATGTGGATTATTCGAGCTCCGCTCTCTCTCTCTCTCTCTTTAAAAAGGCAAAGAAGAGCGTGGATTCGTTGAAGAAGAAGATGTCCGATCTGCCGCTGTTCGGCGTCCTCAGCTCGGAGCTGACGGTGCAGAGGGAAAACCTGTTGTACCACCTGGGAGATGAATGGAAGCAACTCGTCGTCTGGAAACTACCGTCATCAAAGAGTAAGACCTTTCCTTCTCTGAAAGTGTGTCACTTTTCTCTGGGTTTTTTTTTTTTTTGTTATTGCAGTTAACAAGCAATTCATTCAGTCGTACTTTATCTGAAAGCCACAAGAATCTGCTTTTCAACCATTCAGGAACTACAGCCGGAGGCTCCATCACTGAGTCAAGTTCTTGTTTGTGTATTTAAAAAAACAAACTGGACCACGCGTGTGTGTCGGCTGAAGACTGACTGTTAAATGTGTGTAAATGTGTATGTGTGTGTGTGTGTCTAGATCCTGCGGGTGAGAAGTCGTTCCAGAAGGTGGAGTTGAGCCTCAGTGATGGCGGCAGGAAGGACGGTGAAGACAAACCTGCCGCGCTGCTGTGCTGCGTTCTGCAAGCTCTGGCCATCCAGGGAGCCCTGCAGCACAAACTCAAGCTCTTCAGTAAGAACAAGCACCTTTGCTCAAAGGATCTTAGTTACTTTTGCCTTCCCGGAGGCAGGTTTTCATGTTTGCCAGAGCAGCGTATTAATGGTTTGCTAGCGACCGTGTATCCGGGGGTGAAAAGGTGATTTGTGTCGTCGTCCAGGCCAGGTGCTTTTGAAGAACATGTTGAAGCCGCTGGTGATTGAGTCGTCGCTGTCGGTGAGGGTGACGGAGCCGCAGGGGAAGGGAACCGTCCTGTCCCTGCACTGTGTGGAGGAGATCCAGGAGGAGCGTTCATCCCCCTCTAAAGTCTACGGCAAACTGCTCCTGGTGCTCAACAGGCTTCATTCTGAGCTGCTCGGTAAGAAGCCCGGCCCAAACCGGCTTCGGGGCGTGCGTCGATATTCATCGCTGGTTGTTGTTGCAGACGTGTCCGTCGGGGATAAAAAGCTCTCCACTCTCTTGGGGGAGCTGATCTGGGAGGAGCTGTCGCAGTGTATCATCCGGGAATGTCTGCTCTACTCCATCCCCACTGACAGCAGCCAGCTGGACCAGTACAGCAGCGTACGATCACCTGACGACCACCACTCTCTGAAAACACTCTTTTTCTATCAATTTATTGGTTTGGTTTTTTTTTCCGCTTGCCCACAGGTGATCAAGGAGACCGAGGAGTTTGAGAAGTCCCTGAAGGAGATGGAGTACCTGCAGCGCGACTCCACCGACCTGCTCAAATACGCCCGCGACGTCAACTGCCACTTCGCCAGCAAGAAGTGCAAAGACGTCATCGTGGCGGCGCGCAAACTCATGACCTCCAAAATGCACAACACGGTGAAGGTACGAGTGAGTCTGGGGCAGGAGATCTAGATGATATGATATGTGTATATATATATATATGAGAGTAAATGTATTGTTTGTGATGTTTTTTTTCACTTCTAAGGAATAAAACAACAGATTTATTCCTTTAAGACGCGAGATGCTGGTCTGAATCAGAATCTTCATATGTAATAATAATAATAAACACGAAAAGACCAAAAGTTATGAACAAATTGAGAAAAGATTAAAAGAAATACAAATGAAATACTAAACAAAACAAGGAATCTGCTATATAAAAAAAGGTCAATCAAGCAGCTGTGTTCAATCCGTTGACCTTAAAAAAAAAAATATATATATATATGTATATAGATCGCACAGCAATTATTAGGATACGTCCATCTTTGCCAGATCACGCCGGACTCCAGGCTGCGCCTCCCGAGGCTGCCCGCCCCGAGCTCGGAGGCGAAGGTGAAGCAGGAGGGCGGTGCGGGCGAGGCGCCGATGGCGAACCCCAAGCAGCTGTCGCCGACGAGCCTGCGGCTGCCGGCGTGCCGCATCAGTGAGTCGGTGCAGCAGCTGATGGCGCTGGCGCTCGACACCCTGCACGAGGCGGTCGGCAGCTCCACGCAATGGTAACGCGGCAGAGGCGTCCGACTCGCTTTGGTTGAACACTTTGAATTAAAAAAAATAATAAATCACCCGCCTGTGTTCTACCTCCCCTCAGCGCGTTACAGCTCTTCTTCACCGTGCGAAACATTTTCCAGCTCTTCTGTGACGTGGTGCCGACCTACCACAAGTAAGGTCTCCCCTCCGGCAAGTCGCCCGCGCTGAGCCTGGCGGGCTTTCTGTGACCCATTCGTGCTCCCCCCCCCCCCCCCCCCCCCCCCCCCCCTACAGGGAGAGCCTCCTCAAGTTCCCTCACCTGGCCGCCATCCAGCACAACAACTGCATGTACCTGGCTCACCACCTGCTCACGCTGGGCCACCACTTCAGGGCTCACCTGCCGCAGCCGCTCAGCGAGAGCTTCGCCACCTTCGTGGACATGGTGCCCGGCTTCAGGAAGCTGGGTGAGGAAAAACCACCACACCGGAGTTTTTCAAGGTCTCAGCAGGGAGCCGCTGCAGGGCTTCGTGGTCACCGTTGACAGCCTTGGCGGTAAACAGTGCTAATAACCAGTCAAAGTGCTAATAACGGCAACGAGAGGCAGGGTGTAGTGTAAACGTACTGCTGAGTGGTGCATCATGGGAGATGTGGGAGAGGGTGGACGCAACGCTGCTGAGGAAAACAAGTGGACATGTTTGGAACCTCTTTCTACTCATTTGACAGGAACAAGACATTTCAGAGTTTGGGTTCTAAATCTCGTGTTTGGGAGGTGTGGTGTGGTGGTGAACTGGTCATTAACTCGCCCCGTTGTCTCCTGGCAGGCGCTCAGTGTTTCCTCACCCAGCTGGAGGCCCAGAGTGCCGAGCTGCTGGAGAGGCTTTCCACCGCTCACAACTTCTGCAACCTGGATGACGAAGGCAACTACATCGCCGCCAGCAAAGCCGTGAGGCAGGTGAGAGGAGGCGGAGGGTCCCTTGAGCTTCCCAGACGTACGGTTAGGGTGGAGTTCTTACCCCGTAAGGTTCACTGGGATCCATTTATGTTGTGGTTGGCTAGCAATAATAATTAATAATTATCAAAGGTAGTTATTAATCATGTTATTGAAAATGTAATCTGATCTGTATCAGAAACCTCGGCGCTCCACCTGTCTTTACAGGAAATGATAGCCAGTTCAGTTCTATCAGTCTCATAAGATAGACTAAACAGTTAATCAGGAATTTGAATTAATATTTAAATTAATTAAAATTACCAGGATTAACCGTAAAGCTTGAAGGATTTTGGAGTTCTTGACACAGAAGAGGTCGACATTTCATTCACCTTTGTGCTCATTAATAACACAGCAAGTATGATTCCAATAATGATATTTATTTACAATGAAAACAAATAAAACACAGATTCTAACTACCTATATACAGCTGGGTGTGTGTAGAGAGAGAGAGAGAGAGAGAGAACAACTTTCTGTGGCCTTGTGAGAGCCCAACAACCGCCTCGTCTGGTTGCAGGTCATCCACCAGCTCAAACAGCTGGGGACGGTGTGGCAGGACGTCCTCCCCGTCAGCATCTACTGCAAAGCCGTGGGCAGCCTCCTCAACACCGCCGTCACCGAAATCATTGCCAAGATCATGATGCTGGAGGTTTGGTGCTTTCCTACTGATGTTCAGCCTCTTTGGAGGACTCATCCAAGTCGCTAGGTCCTCCGGCAACGTCTGAAGTGTCTTTTGTTCCATTGTGAGATTTGTTAAGAAATTCAGTGTTGATGAAAGTGGTTTCTGAATAAATCCTTTATTTATTTTTTTACAACGCTCTGGAGCCACATGGAGCGGCTCCATGAAACTTCTACAATGTGAAACGCAAACATTTTGTTTTTAATCTTTATTTTATACAATAATAATACAATTCTGAAGTATTCAAAGCCAAGACCTGGAGGAACAAGAGTATTTACAACAGAGAAGTACAGTGGCTGTGCAGACTGCCATTCAGAAAACGGATTAAATGGCTGAATCGACTTAAAAACAACCAGGAAAAATGATTAAAACTGCTAGTAAAGCGCTTTTTTCTCTCCAGACAATAAAGATAAATAGTGGGTGTGAGGTACAGGCTTGTATAGCTAAAGTGGTGCTAACCATGAGGAAACCAGCAGCTGTTATAAATAACTCAAGCTGCATAAATACTGAAGTGGGAAAATCCAAAACAATCCCAAAAAAACAAAACAATGTATGGCATATCATTGTTTGTATTTATTTCAGGTAATTGGCATGTTTTGTATTTCCAGGCAATATTTAGTTTTTCTACCGTGTTTACAATTTAAACATTTTCTTTTTAAATATTACAACAGGTTAAAGCTCAGCTGTGGTTTATAAAAAAATCAAGTTTCTCCGTACATTAATATCAATAGATAATTCCAGATCAGTCCCTCAGCTGCTGTCCATTCCAGTCCAAATCACATTTCACTGCCAGAGCCTCGGAAACTTTCCTCCATCTTTGCAGGAAGACAAATATTTATGTGGTGGAAAAGTGTGAAAGCAGCTCTTCTGGCCATGACAGCTGCAGACGTACATTGAGTTTCTTTCTATTGGGGGGGGGGGAGGGGGGTAGAGAGAGTCTTCTGCTCTTGTGTCGTGAAGACGAGACGTTCCGAGTCCCGGTCTGCTCTGGTCTGCAGGACATCTCCTCCGAGGACGGCGAGCACCTCCACACCCTGTGTCAGAGCGTCATCGAGGAAGGCCCGCTGGTCTTCATCCCGCTGGCCGAGGAGAGCAGGAACCGGCGGTACCAGGAGGAGGTTCCGCTCCACGTGAAGAAGTGGGGCACCTTCAAGGAGCTGGTGGTCGTGCTGAGAGCCAACCTGCAGGAGATTGTGGACAGGTGAGAGGCTCACAGGATTTTACTTTTACACACACACACACACGCTCACACACGCTCACACACGCCGCAGATCAAGGATCTGCCTGCCGGGTCGTCGTCATCACAGATTGTGAGCGTGAAAGTCTTTATTTGTGACTCTGTTCGTCTGGCTGAAGTGTGTGTGGTTCCCCCTGGGCAGGTGGGCCGACGGTAAAGGTCCCCTGGCGGTGGAGTTCTCCAGCCTGGAGGTGAAGAGTCTGATCCGAGCCTTGTTTCAGAACACGGAGAGGCGAGCCGTCGCTCTGACCAGAATCAAATAAAAACTCTCCCGGCAAAACAAACCCACTGCACTTTGCCTTCCTGAGGATGCCCCCCCCCCCCCCCCCCCCCCCCCCCCCCATGCGTTTCCATTTTCTGCTGCATCTCGGAACGTCGGAACATTTCTATGTACATACGTTGAACTGTCTCTTTTTTTTCCTCCCTCTCTCTCTTTTTAAGCCAAAAGTTGGTGACATCTTTTAAAGCCGTTCTGTAATCAGTGTGTTTGTGTTCAGTCCTCTTTACATCAGTCACCCTATATCTCTCTCTCTCTCTCTCTGGAGGTTTAACGCACAAATCCAGCGGAGGTTGTGTAACCAGGGATCACCATCTGTTCACACGAGATGTTCAGGGGTTAACTTTACGGCACATTGTTAATCAAACCTCCGCTACAGTTACTTCTTAACTTTCCCAGCCGCGGGATTTATTCACGTTTCACACCCCAGTGACCATCTAATTGTGAGAAACAGCCTTAAAACTGTACGTTGGCCAAATGTATTTATTTCAAATAAACCAAAACGTGCAACTTTTCAGATGATGGGTTTTTAACCGGGGTGTGTTGTGTCGAGTGTGGCATCCAAAATATGCAAATGTCATTTCTTGAAGCAGTGTGGAGTGAGGAATGTCTCTGAGAAACGTTGTGTGTGGTTAATTTATAACCTGCATTGTTGGGGAAACCCTGTTATATACTGCTGCAGCGGCTCCATGGGACGTTTACAACGTGAAATGCAAATAAACCTTTTTTGTTTTTAATCTTTACTTTATTTGTTTTCAACAATAATGATCAAAAATGGGTAGAACAGTGTGGAATAGTTCTTTATTGTCTCCCTGAAGGCAATGTTAAGACGGTGTTGACAGCAGTGAAGTGCAGTTACAGCTTCTTCTGTTGCAGCAATAAATACACAAGAATAAAATATAATTCCGTTGAGAAAAGATTGAATATTAAAACTTCTTCACCAAGACTTGGAAGAACAAGAGTATTTACAACCGAGGGTACAGTGGCCGTGCAGATTTTCATTCTAAGAACTGAAAAAGGAAAAAAAAACAACTGAAAAGATAATTTCCAGTAAAGGTTGTTTTTTCTTCTTCAGGAAATCAAAAAGAATGGTGGAAAAAAAAAAAGTCTAGTATAGCTACAAACTGCAAACCATGAGAAAATGAACAGCTGCTGAAATACCCAAGACTAAAGTGGGAAGATAAAATGAAATCTCAATTGTATCTATAGGACATCATGAGTGCTACCTCAGGTTTATTTATTTATTTTTTCTTTATTACAGTTAATTAACAGGCCAATTAACAATTTTTCTTTCTTGCAACTACTGTTGAAGTCTTTGAAAAAGGCTATTAAAAAAAAAGGATTTTATGAAAATGTTCATTATATTCTTTTTCACTGTAAAATGTTATTGTGTGTACTGTACATTTACTACGGAACATTAACTATCATAAACAACTGGTGAATTACACATCAGTTTTAAATCCACAATGTGAAGATGAGTTGGTAGAAACTCGTGAGTTTCCACGTCAAAATACTCATATTTATTTAGACTTAGACCAAAAAGTTTGTTTTCAACATTTATGTGCTGTAAAGTACAGCAAGTTGACTTAATCGAGTTTCCATAATACTTTTTAAAGTTGTGAAAACATCAATAACATGATTATATTAAGGTACTTAAGATGATGTAAGCAACTTTTATATTGTAAGTTCACTCAGGTTGACTTTTTCAACTTAAGTTTACTATTTCTACTAAACCTACTTGCTTTAACTGGGTGACGAAAACGTTACGTTACGACTTGACTACGAAATACCCAGAAAAACAAGTTTCATAAGCGACAACAGTTCTGGTGGTCCCATTAAATATCGAGTGCCATCGGGTCAAAGGTGAAGGTCGAGGTCACAAAAAGGTCAAAAACATATTTTCATCATAACGCGGTCGGTTTTTATCAGATTGATGTCAAACCAACGCCAAAATGCTCCGTTTTCAATTCCGCGACATGCAGTGATGTCATCACCCTGGCGAGGGGTTGAGGGTCACACGGAAAATTGTAAAATGTGTGTACATCGGTGTCAAAGAGTGACAAGATGGAGAAATTCAAACGACCGCGAGAAATGACGGAAGGAGTGGTGTCGTAGATCACATAACCATGGAATCCATTGGTTTCCATGGTGACAAATGTGGTGTTGGCGAAGGTATGTGCTCTAGTTCCGGTTATAAAGAGTAATTTAATGAAACTGATAAAAAGTGAGGAATCGTCAGTAAACACTTTTTAATAATTTCCAACAAGCTGTCATTTTATAAGGGAAGGTTGAAAGTAAAAGGCTGCAAACACACAGCATAAAACCTGTAAAAACAAGTCTTGAGGTAAAATCCTGAAGAAATCAGCAGAACACAATCTATTAACTTCAAACACACAATCCCATCCAATTCATCTGGAACTGTTTTTACACCGTGGACTTCTGGGGGTTAAGACTCGTGCCGTAACTGAATGTCTTCTGTGCTCCTGTGGGTGAAATCTGGAAGCGTGCAGCTCTGTGACAGTGGCGTGAGCTTTGTGGAGGACAGAGGGGGAGGAGACCCACATCTGGAGCGCTGAAGCAGCAGCAGCTCCGGCATCCTTCACTCCACCAGAGCGCTGACTTTCAGGAAGTTTCACTCTGCCTGCAGATGCTTCATCCTAAAAAGATGCTTCACAGAGGTACGTCGGGATTTTTTTTTTCATGTTTTATGTCAAAACCTTGATCAGTGACAATCTGCATTTCCATTTTTGTGTAATTATGGATATTTAAGCTGTGACGTTTGGTATTTTTAAGGTGTTTTTCCTTAAGTTTTCTTTATGTGTCTGTAGTATTCAAATCGTTTTAGAGTGGCTTTTCTTCACCTTTTCTTTCACTGACTTCAAATGTAATTATTATACTCCAAAAAATATGTTAAAAGTCCAAACAACACCTAAGAAAACAACATTCAGTCTATTGCAATCTTAATAAATGGCAATAAAAGTTGACTTTGTACTCAAGAAATAAGAAAATAGAAAAAGTTTACATTCATCCACTGTAATGGGAAGAACTCCAGGTATTTGCAGCTAAACAAAAAGACTGAGAGGCGTTACAATGATAAATAGTGACACAAAAATCTAACACAGTGACATTAAGGATCATTAAATAGGATCTTCTTTACTTGAGTTACAAATGAACCTTTTTGCACAAAAAAAAAAAAAATCCTATTTCCCTGACGATTTAAGTCTAAATCAAAACACATACAGATTTTGTTAATAATTGATATTAGCATTATTGTTTGCTATGGTGGAAAAACCTTTTCCTGATCTGTGGGACTCTAAAATGAAAAAGGGGAAATAGACGCTCTTAATGAGGACCAATGCTTCCTGAAAGGTGAGTTTTATTGAAGACAGTCGTGCAATTCAACCTACTCCTTTATATTACTTTATGTCACATCAGAGAAGATTTCACCAGCTGATATTTATACTGTCACACTATAATAATCATGATTGTAGATGATTGTTATTGATGCTCATGCTAAAATCATCTCATTAGGAAACAGAAGGTCAAATGAGTTGAAGTCTGTATTTTGTCACACTGCTTCGCTTTATTGCATCAACTCGATGCAAACTGTAGTGAAAATGTCACAAAATACTAAACGATACCTGGTTACTTTGTGGAAATATATAAGAGCACCATTCAGTTTTAAGATATATAGTTTGTGGTGAGATACGTTTTGACAGAAAGGCAGTTTTTTTGTTTGTTTTGTCTTCAATCTCTCATATTGGAGCCGCCGTGACAAGGTTTTCTTAAGAATCCCCCGGTTCATTTGGCCACATCTGGACAATACGTCCACTAAGCCTTCAGTCAAATACAGTCGGTAATCTTTTTTAAATCCATCAAGTTCCGTGGTGTTGGTCGGATTAATTTTGAGGATTAGCGATAATCCCTCCTTGTGTAGTAAATTGCGGGGGTGACTACGAACCGCTGATCAGCCCACTTGTGATCGATGAGACCTCGTGACGGAAGCAGGACATCAGAAAATGTTCCTCTAATTTCCATGTTGATTCAAGAAGTTCTTGTCAGTGCAGACGTCTGCACCTCCCCTCTGGTGGTAGAGAACTGGCAGAGGGATGTGCAGAATGTTGGAAAAGTGTGTATCGAGCACGATGTCGTTGCTTCTGAGAGCAACCGTGAGAAATAAATAACTGACTAAACTGATTTTAAACTCTTTCATCACGTAACATAAAAGCTGCCCTCGACGCTCGTCTGAGAGGAACAGGAAGTTACCGAATGTCATGTCTTGGCCAGTCAAGAGGTTCGTTCTTTGCTCCGCAGCAGAGGCCAGAGCTGGAGGGCGCTCCGAGCCGTGAGCATGTGAGCGATGCTCTCCACTGTGATCTGCAGCAGAGAGACGCTGCAGGACTTCCAGTGCAGGAGCCCCGGCAGGGTCGGGCCTCGCAGGAACTCCGTCCCCCCGACCAGGGCGCTCGCCGCCAAGCACCTGCTGGCCTACCTGCCCAGACCCCCAACCGAGTCCAGACGCTACGCCCCCTACTCCTACAAGGTACGACCTTTCACCTTTCACCGTGCTTGAAAAACGACTCTCAAGGTGGGACTTTTCCGTGAACACTGAGGAAAACGCACCACGCTTGTGGTAAAGAGAAGATCTGCACATGCAGGAGAAGATGGACGATGACAACCGTGGCGGCCTTCATAGAAGATCTCTTTTATAAACTGCCAATGCTTAAAGCTATTAAGAAAATAGTTTGCCATCATTTAATGTGTGAAGTTACGGTTTGTTGAACTGCATGTTGTTTGGTTCAAATCAATTCTAAATTTGATTCATTTACTGATAAAATCTGGTTCTTTATCGTGTCAGAAGTGAAACTCTGAAGGGACAATCTAAGTTTTTGTTGCTTCACAGGTCAGACTTTTTGTATTTGGATGCGCTCGTCGTTGAAAAGTCCTCTAACGTGTGTTCTAAAGATCTGTTGCAGCGAAACAGAGAATCAAAACTCCATCGCAGCAAACTGGGAGCATAGAGCAGATGCACAATTCCGAATGAACAGCGAACAATTCTGCAGAACTTCTAAATCATTTTTAAAAGATGTGTATGCAGATCTTAGTAATTGTGTATAAAATGCCTGCTGCACAGTTATCTAGTTGTGAACGTTATTATTGAGTGACAATTCTTCAGTGTCTCTTCCAGGCTGTGGTTAAATCCATCGCCGTCCCCATGATGATCACGAGAAGACCCCTTCCGATCCACAACTCCAACCACGTCCACGTCTCCTCGCTCCCGCCGGCCGAGGACGACCCGTCCCCGCAGGCCCAGAGTCCCTGCAGCCAGTCCTCCCAAGGTTTCAGGGCGGCTCCTCCCGAACCGGCGGACGACACCCCCAAGCGCCAGCGCTCGCGCCGCAGCAGGCACCTCAAGCGCTTCAGCTCCAGGTGGCAGTCCCGGGGCTCCACCTGCAGCGGCAACGTCGTCGCCGTCTCCGCCGCGGAGAAACTCCACGTCGCCAAAAGCCACAGGAAGCGCTGCAAGCTGCTGGGAGACGAGCCCTCGGTGCACGTCGTCACCGGCAACCAGCGCCAGCGCTACGTCACCAAGGATGGCAAGTGCCAAGTCAACCTGGGACCCATCGCGGACAAGAGTCGCTTCCTCTCCGACATCTTCACCACCCTGGTGGACCTCCCGTACCGGTGGTTCCTGCTCGTCTTCACCGCGTGCTACATTTTCACATGGGTGGTCTTCGGCGGGATCTACTTCCTCGGCGCCTGGCTGCGTGACGACCTCGCGCACGTCCACGACCCCGAATGGCTGCCATGTTTCCAAAATGTGGACAGCTTCCTCTCGGCCCTGCTTCTGTCGCTGGAGAGCCAGCGGACCATCGGCTACGGCTCCAGGATGGTGACGGCCCACTGCCCCGAGGGCACGCTGATCCTGATGGTGCAGTCCATCCTGGGCTCCATCATCGACGCCCTGATGGTCGGCTGCATGTTCGTCAAGATCTCCCGGCCGCAGCAGCGGGCGCAGACGCTCATCTTCAGCAAGCACTGCGTCGTCTGCGAGCGCGACGGGAAGCTGTGCGTGCTGTTCCGCATCGGGGACCTGAGAGAGAGCCACATGGTGGACGCCAAGATCCGGGCCAAGCTCATCAAGTCCAGGCAGACCAAGGAGGGCGAGTTCATCCCGCTGGAGCAGTCGGAGATCAACCTGGGCTACGACACCGGGGGAGACCGGCTGCTGCTGGTGGAGCCGCAGACCATCACACACATCATCAATGAGGGCAGTCCCTTCTGGGGGGTGGGGGCCGAGCGTTTGAAGAGGGAGACGTTTGAGATCATCGTCATCCTGGAAGGCATCGTGGAGGCGTCAGGTTGGTAGTGCCGACATATTCGGACAGTTTTTGTCATGTGGCAAAACTCCTGACGTTTGCTTGACCGTCGTCACGGATGTTAAGTGAAGTAATTATGAGAATGCTGAAGCCGAAAATGGGATTTTTTTTGGAGATTTGAAAAAAAAAATTAATCTGAAGAAATAAGTATTCTTGGACGTTCAAAGCTTCGAGTCCAGCGTTTTTACTTGAGTGGAAGAGAAAACATATTTTCAACATGCTTAAAAAGGGATTTAAAATCCCGTTTAAATACTTTAAATACAAATGTCTTGTAGAAAGGTACCTTGTGGAACGTCTGTGCCAATTAAAAAGAGGCTCCGCATTTGAATGTCAAGCGAAGGATGTTATTCCCTCCACCCTTTGCTGCAGGGATGACGTGCCAGGCGAGGACCTCCTACACGCAGGATGAGCTCCTGTGGGGCCACCGCTTTGAGTCGTGCATCTCCCTGGAGAAAGGAGCATTTCGCGTGGACTACGGCGCGTTCGACAAAACCTTCGAGGTCCAAATGTCTCTGCTCAGCGCGAAAGAGCGAAGCACAGCGGCTGACCAACAGGCCACGTTTTAGAAAAACGAAAACAGATCCCGTGTTGAAAAAGCTGTGTGGGATGGCCAAAGATGCTGTGATGTGATTCCACTTTGTAATTAAATATTGCAATGTTAGTGAGTGTGGCCCTCGACAGAGCGGACTCACCCCCGACTGTAACAACTCGGGGCCTTGAAAAATACCTCCAAATTTCATTTATTGTAACCACAGTTTTTTCCAGACTTCTTTTTGCACATTAATATTGATGTCAGAAAATATTATCTGCTGGTGTGAACAACAATTTGCTGCATATACCTTTCTTTTTTCTTTAATATGCACTCTTGCATATGTCATCTCTGTTATGATAGAAGATGTTCATGCTTGTAAAAATAAACAAGTTCAGGAAACAGTCTGTTATTTCTGTACGGGCAAGGTGAAATCACCTCAACTCTCCCTCTGTGAATTTATCTTGATTATTCATTCAACTTAAGTGTCTAAAATCTGTATTTGCAGGGAGTGTATGAGATAAATTAAAACTGTCTGTGTGTTTGTCCTATGATGAACTGGTGATGGATTGATGGATGGATGGATGGATGGATGGATACGATTAAATTATGAAAAGTATCTGTGAGGAGTTTGCATGTTTTTTGAGAGCAAATTCAATAGATAGATAGATAGATAGATAGATAGATTAATAGATAGATAGATATTCCTTTATTTATCCCACAATGAGGAAATTTAAATTGCTACATCAGCCAGTGGGCAGTCAATAAACAGAAGACTTGCAAGAAATGAATATGAAAAATATACAAGTAACTAGACCTATAATAATAATACATACATACATACATACATACATACATACATACATACATACATACATACATACATACATACATACATACAGACATACATACATACATACATACAGACATACATACAGACATACATACCATAAAGAAATACACGCAATTTTCGTTGGCAAAGCGAATAAAGGTAAAACTGGATGGATGGATGGATGGATAATTAATCATTTTGCCCTGTGAGTATCAAAGGATTTAGATTGTAAATGTGATTCTGATACGATTGTCTGTAGTGTATTAAAACCTTCGGTCGTTAGGCGGCGCTGGTGAGCTTTGTTGTTTGAATGAGAACGGTGTGTCTCCTCAGAAGAAGAAGAATTTGAGAAGAACCGCATGATGGGATATGAGAGTGGTGCGGCGGCGCGCTGCTGCCATGTCTCCTAAAGAGAAACATTTACTGCTCCTCTCCGCTTTCACCTTCTTCGCTCTATCTTTTTACTACGCCCCTTCATTTTTTTACGCCGCGTTGATCCTCGCAGTGTGCTGCGCTGCCTGTTTCTACTATAGCAGAGAGCCTCTTCCCGCCAGACTAGGCCAGAATCCCCGGGCTGGGCTGAGCGTCCCCGCCGCGCTCCGGCGCTGGTTTCGGGGTGTCGGGGTGACCGGCGTGCCGGTGGCCGCCGCGGGAAAGACGAAGAGCGCCGGCAGCAGAGCCGAGTACCGGGTGGGGCAGGGACTTTCCAGAAACCGAGAAAGCGGGATACATCGAAGGGAGGTTCTGCCCCGCAACTCTTTTTATTTCAGCCCGCAGGATTTCCTCATGGGCAGTTACATCGGGAAGCCCGAGAGTCCAACTGCTGAGCCCGGGAGGCCGAGGGCGGTCAGAAACCCCCGAGAGCAGCTGCGGGAGAGGCTCTCCAGACCCAACCATGCGGTCCCCACTCCCATCAGGAGGCTCTCGTTCGCCGGGTATGTTTTTATCCTCCGTGAACCTCAGAATCGTAAAGGTTCAGGTTCGTGGAGGGTGTTGATGTTCAGCTAATTCATCCGCTTAGAGGAACGTTTAAACCGGCTTCAAAGTTCTTAGTTTGTGTATATTTACAGTTTGAGGTAATGACAACATTAATAAAGTAGACTTTCTGTCATACAACTCTTTTCTTCATGTATTCACATTTAGATTAATTCTTTAAATCAACTCTGGTCAAATGTTAGTGATGGAAGAATCATGTTAATGGAGAACAATAACTAAAAAACGACTTCAGGATTACTCTGTGTGTTTTATCTGCATAATTTGATACCTGATTACTTAAAAACAATCCCCTCAATTTTCTTCTTGTTTAACTCGTCCCGCATAAGCAGGAACTGACTGAAATATTCTCTATATGAGATGAAGAAATCTTTAAGATTCAGCAAAAGTGTTTATTAAAATGGAATAAAAGTTTCCCTACATTTAGTCAAACGTGTCTGTAAAGTCCTGCTTTTTCTTTTTTGTTGGTGTAAATTGGTAAAAAAGAAAAAAAAAATTTTTTTTAGCAAACACTCCATCTATAATAATGTATTACGTTTTTAAGGTGAAATTAAAACGTTCTTAACAATAAAGCAAATCCTTTAGTGTTTCTGGACTATTGGTCATTGTAAATAAAAACATCTCAGTTTTCCCTTTAAACTTGGAAGAAAGTTTCGTTGGCAAGTTTCCAGACAAAACCACAAGTTTGATTGTTTTGAGAAAGTCATGGAGGGATGAATCAAAGGTTGCCGCTGCATTACCATCTCTTCCTAAACTCTAGGACGTTGTGAATTTAATTTGCCATAGTGGGATGTCTGCGTTTAATAACTTGTTACTGAAGGACTGAAACTAATAATGTGGCATGTAGGGAAGAAAATGGTGACACCAAAATGGTGGAAAAATGTGCTGAAAAATGTAAATGTGATCTTTTCTGTTGGACACCAGACGTCTACTTCATCAACGAAAATACCTTAAAGATGAAACCACAACTTTTTAACAACCGTAGAGACTCTAGAAAAGTGATAATAACGATAGTCCTGCATCCTGTTGCTCCCCCTGCCTGCAGGGAGCCTCTGGGCGCGGCGGGCCGCTTCACCATCACCCCGCAGCGCCACTACCCCCTGCAGCAGCCCGGGGCGTCCTCTGTGGGAGTGCTGCCTCCTGTCAAGTGGGACGGATTCAAAAAGAAAAACATCCTCAGTCCTCGTAACTCCTCGGCGGCCCTCAGCCCGGTCACGGTGAAGATTGCCAGGCCGGACCACAGCACCCCCAGGTACCTCTGTCCTGTGCTTCCCTGCTCCCTGCCCACAGCTCTTCCTGTGTCGTGTTGGACATAGGGTCATGGACCAAAGAGGAAAGTGGTGCCGGACGCTTTGAGACGCGGGAACAAGGGAGCTTCTGTTGATCCGTGAGAGACGCTTGCTTGTACGGCAATGTTAAAGGCTGTGTTCTGTCCTCACTCGGATGGTTTCGCCACTGGAATAGCGTCTTGTCATTGCCGTTGTGAAATCTCTGCTCTGCCACCAGGTTTCACTGCTCCTCTTCACTCCAACCCCGAAGCTGCACAAC
Source organism: Blennius ocellaris (assembly GCF_963422515.1). Taxonomy (NCBI): domain Eukaryota; kingdom Metazoa; phylum Chordata; class Actinopteri; order Blenniiformes; family Blenniidae; genus Blennius; species Blennius ocellaris. The sequence goes on from NC_137663.1 coordinate 6,911,304, forward strand.
CTCTTTCATATTCCCAAACAAAATGTCTCTCTCTCTATATATATATATATGTGTATAAAAAGTCTATATATGCTTTTGTTTTGTTTAAGCCAACCTGTGCTGTTTCTTCTGTCCGCCCTCCAGCATGGACCACCTGAGTTGTGCGGGACTCTCTCGGGCCCCCGCTGACCCGTGCTCCAGGGAAAGTGTCCTCAGGGTGTTGAGGGAAAGCCGCAAGCGAGAAGTGGATGAGGACGACAGGAGCTTCGTGGCTGATCAGAGAAGCAAACGAAGGTTTGAGGCTGAAACGAACTGATGAGCTGCATATGTGCATGTGTGTTTTTACTTTGAGACGTGCTTCACTTGCATGATTGTCGATGCATCAGGGTTGAGACGGGGAAGTGGGAATAAAACTGCCATTAAAATGTCTTTTTTATCACCTTCGAATAAATTCATGCATTCGGTGCAATGACAGGCGTGATCTTTCTTCATTTTCATGTGTGAAGGCGTAACGACAGCGGGGGAAGTGCCCACTCTGCTTTTGAGCCTCTGCTGGCCAACGGGATTCCGTCACAGCTGGTTCCGAAGTAAGTTGTTGCCGTCGCACAGTCACGGTGGTTATGTGGGAATGAGTCCCGTGTGGTTCTGAGCGAGTGTGAACACGTGTCTATTTTAAATAAATGAAATGAAATAAATGCATGTGCAGGCCAGGAAGCCTGAAAAGAGGGATGACCTCGCTGGCAGAGGAGTCCATCATGAAGAGGTCTCGCACCTCCTCCATCAGCTCTGGCAGTGGCGCCCACGCCCCCAGAGGAGTGCTGGGCTTCAGGAGGAATGCCATCCAAAGCTCCTACAGCTCCTCTCTGGGCCTCGGCCAGGTAATGGTGGCGGCGGCGGTGGGTCGGCGCGCGAGTCCCCGCGCGGGGGGTGACGTCACGTGACGAAAGCTTTCTGTTCTGACCTGTTACAGTGGAAGAGGCCGTCGGCGCCCAGCTCCCCTCTGTCCAGTCCCGGTTCGTCCCGCTGCCAGACTCCGGAGGGCTCCTCCAAAAGACCCAGGTACGGCCCTGCCACTGGACCGGCGGCGGCAGCACGCCACCGGGGGCGACACTTTGTAACGGGGTGTGTTGCTTGCAGAGAGGACGACGGGCAGTCTCCCAGCTCGGCCTCCTCGGTGAGGTCGGACCACGCCGCCGCCGACAAGGCTCCCGTCACTTGTGAGTCTCGTCACATTGTCGTGGAATTACTTCAGCTTCCGTGGATTTGACTCGAGCAGAAGCAGAATTGTGCCGGTGGTTTTCAGTAGGTTTTTGTCGTCTTATTTGTTTGTGCTGTCACTGTGTTGCAGCCAAACTGACTCCAGTGGCCAACGTCCCCGTGGTTCCCTCGTCAGCCTCGGCTGGCAGCGGAGGGAAGAGGAAAAGGAAGATCCCCTTAGTGTCCAGCCTCCGGGACGATCAGATCTCTCTGGTGAGGACGGCAGCAGCGTCGGGCTCGGGCCACTCCCCTGTTCACATGTACTTTTCTAAACGTTACTTTTTGTGCTCGCGATTTCTCTGCAGCCTCCACCCCCCGAGCTGGGTTACACCATCACCGTGAAAGATCTGGATGAAGAGAAGAAGGCCGGCATCAGTAAGATCCAGAAGGTTCTGGAGACGCCCGGTGAGTTCGAGGCTGTGTCGCGAGCAACTGTAGCGATTTCAGATACATCAAGCTCTTCTATTGAGGTTGGATTAAAGGCGGAGCTCAGGATGACCCGTATCTGGATTTCTTCTCATTTAGTTCCAGAGCCAGAGAAGTCCGTTTCTCCTCCAGCCACCACATCCACCCAGACCGCCGCCGCCTCCTCCTCCACCGCCGCCGCCTCCTCCACCACAACAACCCTGAGCAGCCTCCTCGCAGCCCCCCTCCCCAAAACCTCCACTTCAGCCATCCCGGTTATCAACCTGGATCCCAGCCCCAGCAGCGGCGCCTCTTCAGCCTCCAACCCTCTGCTGGAGGCTCTAAAGATGAAGATCAACGCGCCTCCGAGCTCCACGCCCCCGGCCAACGCCGCCACAGGTGTGATCACCGATTCCACATCGACGTCATGCCGTGCGTTTGTGCTTTTCTGTTTCTCACACGTTTTCTCCCCCATATGTGCAGTCTCTGCGTCAACTCCACCGGTCAAACTCGGCACCTCCGCCCTGAACCCCTCGGGCACAGCTAACGGCTCGCAGCCTCCTCCTCCCCCCTACCAGTCGAGCCCTGCAAGTGTGGAGAAGCCTTCAGCCTTTGCCCAGGTGCTGAGTCAGGCCTCTAAAGCCGCCAGCGGCAGCCCAGCGTTGGGCGCGGTGAGCCTGTTTGGCCTCTCCGCTCAGATCAACGCGCCCGCCGCGTCTTCAGCCTCAAACCCCGTCACCACAGCGGCGACCACCGCCGCCGCCAGCAGCACCAACCCGCTGCTGGCTTCAGGCTTCAAGCCCATCTTCTCCGCCAACACCACCGCCTCCTCTTCTTCAACCACGACTCCGGCTGCAGAAAGCACGCCATCTGCACCAAACTTCAAGCCCATCTTTGGCGACGTGCCTGCAGCGGCCACGTTTGGTCAGCCCTCGTCCCTCGCGAGCGCCAGCCCCGTGTCGACGGTCTCCACAAGTACCACCGCCCCGATGTTCGGTAGATCCACCGGCGGCGGCGGCACCGCCACACCCTCTCCCTTCGCCGGCCTGACGAGCGCCGCCGCTGGTACAACCTCCGTCGCCACCACGCAGCCCGCAGCCCAGCCGGCTGTCACGTCGCTCTTTGGAGGCTGGTCCGCTCCGTCGACGACAAGCGGCAGCGCGACGGCGGCAGTGCAAGCTCCCACTACGGGCAGCACCTTTCAGTTTGGAGCTGCTCCCACCACGACCTCCGCCGCCCCGGCGGCTGCCGCCGCCGCCGCCACGTCCTCCAGCCAGGCGCCTTTCTCGTTCGGTGCCACGCAGCCGGACCCGCAGGCCGCCACGCAGAAGGTGTTTTCATTTGGCCAGGCAGCAGCCACCGCCAACACGGCCACCACTTCGTTCGGAGGCTTCGCCATCGCCGGCTCCAACACCAACACCACTGCCGCCGCCGCCGCCACCACCACCACTCAGTCCACGTTCGCCTTTGGAAAGGCGACGTTCGACGCGCCGTCGACGTTTGGCTCCACAGCGGCGCAGCCAAAACCGTTCACCTTTGGAAGCAGCGGGGCGTCACCCGCACCTGCGTCTAACCCCGCCCCCGCCGCCGGCCCCGCCCCGTTCACGTTCGGATCGACTGGGGCCACCACGGCGACCACCTTCGGGACCCCAGCGAAGCCGACGTTCGGGGCCACCTCCACCGGCTTTGCGTTCGGCGCCGCCACGGCTACCTCCGCTGCGCCAGTAGCGCCGCCCAGCTTTGGCGCAGCGACGCAGGCGCCGAGCGCCTCCTCTTCCACTTTCACGTTCGGCGGCGGTGGCGGCGCCCCTCAGCCGGCCCCCGCCGGCCCCGCCCAGCCGGCCACCGGCGGGTTTAACTTTGGCGGCGCCATGCCGTGCCCCCAGTTCGGAACGCCGGTCTCCAACAGTCCCGCTCCACAGATGGGAAACTTCAACTTCGGCGCCGCCGCCGCTGACAAACCTGCTTTTGGTGAGCGAATGAGACGACTTTTGATTTGCTTGTTTATCTCTTAAAACCAGAAGGTCTTGTGAAGAAACAACCGATGGCGTTTGGAATTTCATCCCTGATGGATGGACAATCTTTTATTAGAAACTAATCTCATGTCAACATTTCTATGTCTGAGGAGAGTTAAGTGTTGCCGTGTCGTTGCAGGGACGTCGACGCCGTCCTTCGGTCAGGCTTCTCCCGCTCCGACTCCCTTTGGGAATCCCGGACCTCCAATCCAGGGCTTCAACGCCGCTCCCTTCGGTACGTCATCCGTTCTGCTTTTCGATGTGTGTCTAGTGAACGATCTGGAGAAGGTAAAATACTAAATGGCTGGCAATACTTGTCACTGTGAGGCTGCAGTGGACGTGCGTGAATTCACGTTGGTGTTTGGTGGATTGATAATTGGGGTTTTCTTGGCTGTCGGTGCAAACAGACTCCGTCTTTTCTGGAAATGCTCCTTTTTCCTAATCTGTCCTGGAACTTGACAAAAAGTGTGAACATGGTGTCTCAATGACCTCTTCACATCCAGTAACTATTTTTAATATTTGCTTTTGGCATTGTCTTTCTAGTTAATGGATGATGGATTTGCTTTGACTTTTCACCTTGAGGCTTCTTTTTGATATACCAGTGAGCATAACTTCAGTTTTGCTGACCTGAATGAAACTTTTGTAGTGGAACAACGATAGAATCAACGTTATTAAGACGCATTGAAACTCAGAGTTCATCCTCAAAGAAAAGCTTGAATTCGAAGGAGATGAGGTTTCAGCCCATAAAACAAAATTAAAGAAACACACACACACACACACACACACACACACACACACACACACACACACACACACACACACACACACACACACACACACACACACACACACACACACACACACACACACACACACACACACACACACACACACACACACACACACACTGGCCGTACTGCTGCATTTGTGGCTTTTCTAAACTGGCTTTTCATCACCAGGGTCTCCGGCGACGCCCTCCTTCTCTATCGGAGCCGGGTCGAAGCCGTCCGGCGCCCGTCAGCGGCTGCAGGCGCGGCGGCAACACAACAGGAAGAAGTAGCCTGCGGCCCGCGGCCCCGCGCCGCCTTGCTCCGAGGACTTCAGCCGTCGCTGCTCAAAGCTAACCTGGCTAACATCACTCTGCTCTCAGCCTAACACACTCCCCTCCACCACCACCACCACCACCTCCAACCAGGCCCCGGAGCAACGCGTCTGCGGAGGAGGTGTTGCGACTCCGCGACCCGGCCAGGGGGACGTGGCAGCGACGAGCACGTGCTGTACTTGAAGAAAGAGAAGAGACGGTTTGATTCCGATCCGAAGCATATCCAAAGTCCTCTGTCCTCGCACCGGACCCGGACGCTCCCGTCGGCTCGTCTCAAGGAGGGAAGCCCCGTCCGACAGAGACGCGGAGCCTCGGCTCAAACCTTTTTATTTTTCTACGTGAAGCGGTTTGTAACGTCGGACACGTTTTGAGCGCCTTCTCCGAATGAGTCGGGAGCAGAGTGAAATCCACAGCTGATTCAGGTGAAGGACACGAAGGCCGCAGCGTTAAAAGTTACAGGACATTTGCATTTAAATTATTTTTGTAATTGGCTCTCAGACCCTGAACATGAATGACGTGTTTCTACACTTCAAGGGCAACTTAGTAAATGTCTTAATGTAGATTGTGTGCAGATCCTTTTTGTTATTGTTTCATACTCTATCATTGTAAGCATTCCCCGAGTCCTCCTGTGGATGGCCTTTTTTCTTTTTTCATATAGTTTTTTTTTTTTTTTGCCAACACTGATTTAATTAGCAGATCAGAATGAGATGAGGATGACTACTCTTAACACGCGCTGACAAACCAAAGCCAACTCTTCAACGACTTGCCTGTGAATTGAATCTGTGATCTTTTGTTGTCGTCTTTTAAATCCTGATGTGTGGGTGTGTGTGTGTGTGTGTTTGTGTAATTTTGTGCCAGACTACCTCTCTTTACTTCCAGGCACTGAATGTCTGATAATATACTCCAAATGAATGGAGATCCTTTCAGCGACTGGTAATACTGACCCATATACACACATGGTGATTTTAATATCCGCACAACACAGTTCCCTCATTCAGAACCATCACTGCTGCAGTAGCCAGACACACGACGGTATCAGAAAGTCAAACTGCAATCCTTGATCTGCTGGATGCAGAAATTAAGAAGCGACTTGATTAGTTTTTTTTAAATGTCTTTTATGTCAACTTGCACCATCATTTGAGCCTTTCTTTTTCTTCTCATGTTGTCGACACAATTCATTTGTTGGCTGTTTTATTAAAACTGGGTACCGTTCTCAGTAATACTCGCCTGTTGTGAAAAAAAAAAAGAGGCATCTTTTCGATGGTCGATTTTGAATGAATAAAAACTGAGCTTTGGATGTGAGAACAAAAACACGAGCTCTTTCTGATCTGATTTTGTTTACTTAGTGATGCAATTATTTAGCGCTTTGGAATGGCTTTGCATCGAGTCCGGCTTCAGCAGCTGGATCTTTCCATGGCGAGGCTTGTATGTTCATGTGTCGCCGTGATTCCTCTGCTTCCTAATACAGTCTAGAAACATACATTTGAAGTTAATTGGTGACTCTAAATAGCCAAGAGGTGTATGTTAAAATTGACAGTATACTTTTACTACAGTAGGTTAAAAAGATATTTTTGCTTTAAAAGATGTGATACGTAAACACTTTAGAGAAGTTAAACGAACAGAAGAGGAAAATGAATTGGATGTATGTATTTTCTCATGATTTTTTCATTTTACATCTCTGTTGAAATACATTGATCCAAACAGACACCAATTATGATTATTAATCATAATGATGAACTAGAATACAAGAGCTTTATTTATCCCCGAGGAAATTCTTCATTTACTGCCCAGGTACATAATATGTTGTTCACCGCGCCATACCACTAGGGGGCAGTATAGGATGTTTTAAGAGATTGTGGTGCATTGACGGAACATTGGACGAGGAAACGTCTTGTATTTGGTGCTATATAAATAAAGTTGAATTGAATTGAACAAAAGGGAATAACTTAGAAAAGATGTCACACGTTGTACGGACGTACATCAGCAGGTGTGGGCTATTTTCAGGTGAAAGGAATTTACAGGTACATTTCAGTTTGGGTTGAGGTTTAAACAAACGGCTTTGCTTTTTTAGCGTTGGGTATTTACGATTTCATCCGAGGGTCTTGAACACAGCACTCCTCGAACGCCGCCGTCGCGCATGCGCAGTCCTCCAACGTCGAGCAGTGGACATTAGCGTTGTAAAGTACGTGGCAGAAAGCTTCAAGCATGGACTTCACCGCTGTGGTTGCTTTGACTCTTTTACTGGGAGCGCTGGTCGCGCTCGTGGCGCTGGCGGTGGGCAAACGGAAAGAGGAGATACGGGAGGAGACGGAGCAGGCGGCGGAGTTTGCCGGTGAGAGCTCGCAACGTGCTAACGTAACTCTATAGCTAGCTGCTGGGGCGGGGGTGTCGGTTTACCGGCGGCTCCCGCTCTGAATTCATTCATTCAGTGAGTTCACATTCACAGGTGGTCCACCAAAGGTCCCCCTCATCTTTGCTAACGTGAAACTGCGCTTTAAAAGTTTTAACTCTCGCTGACCAATCGGAGCGCCGCTTATTGTCGCGTCATCACCTGTTTTATTACCTTTGATTAGAGAAGTTCGTTCACCTGCTGTTGTCATGGCAACGCCGACCCTGATGCGTAGTAATCATTCATGCTTGAAGAAGAAAAATCAGAAACTTAGTGATTAATCTGTCAACGAATCTTACTGAGCTATAGAAATAAAACTAATTTATAAACCCAGTGTTGACAAACATCTCTGGGTAAATATAATGTAATGCCTCCGTGTTTGGCTCAGACAGCCCCATTCCTGATACACTATTGCTGAACTAGGCAATGCTAAAATAACTATGTATATATATATATATATATTTAAAAACCTTTATTTGATATGAGGAAAAAAAAACTTCAGGATATTTGCAGGAAAATAAAAAGATAGTTGCATGCTGACAGGGTGAGTTTGAGAAAACATATATAATGCAATGGCTACATGGGGACATTTCACATTATTTTAAACCAGAAAGTGTCACTAAAATTGTTTCTATGTTGAGATTGTAGTCATTTTTATCACACACACTCTGCGCCACAGCAAATACCATTTTTATTATTCTGGCACTGTTTTGCCAGTCTGGCCCACTCAAGATGACATTGGGTAAAAGTGTTTGACACCCGTGCTCTAAATGAATGAATAGAGAGATTAAAAAAAAGATTGATTGTGAGCAAAAGAAGAATCAAATGCACTGACTGCTGTTACTGACATCTGATAAAAACTGACAACTCATTTGTCAAAAACGTTATTGTAGTTATTTAATGAGTTGGCTATGTTAACTCTGCAATGTTGCAGTGTACACACTCATGATGTGGTTTTCATTCACATGTTTTTGTTTGTCTTTCAGCTGAAGGAAGCGTTATGAAGGGCCCCCCATCAAAGAAGCAGAAGCAGGAGAAGCAGCGCGTCCGCAAAGATAAACCTTCACAGCACACGTTCAGCCATCCACTGCTGGCGTCTTCCCTGAAGGTGAGGGGCTGCAACCACACCAAGGCCCCGGCTAGAACGGCCTTTTTCATCCCAAAACATTCAGTGTTGAACATTTCAGAACGCTCTCAGTAATGACGCCTTGTTTATTTATTTATTCATTTATTTTGGAGCCCGTTTGAATCCGTTTCTGTGTTCTTCAGAGCCACAGTGGGAATGTGACGTGCGTGGATTTCAGCAGTAACGGGAAATACCTGGCGTCCTGCGCCGACGACCGCACCGTCCGGATCTGGAGCACCAAAGACTTCCTGGACCGGGAGCACAAGTGTCTCCGAGCCAACGTGGAGCTGGACCACGCCACGCTGGTGCGCTTCAGTCCAGACTCCAGGTGAATACATACATTGAATGTATGTTGTTAACTGAGCGGCTCACTGAGTTCCTGTGCCATATTTTACATCACCAGTGTTCTGAACTGAGCGTAACTGGAGCTCCTCGTGAATTCATCTTCAAAGCACAGAAATCCCTCTTTTTCGCCCCCCGCAGGGCGTTCATCACGTGGTTGGCTAACGGAGACACCATTCGAATCTTCAAAATGATCAAGAAGGACGACGGCACGTTCGCCTTCAAAGCCGCAGCGGAGGATTTCCCGCAGAAGCACAAAGCTCCCATCCTCAACATCGGCATCGCAGAAACAGGTACAGAGCTCGTCAGGGTCTCCACATCGTGTCCCCTTCGCTAATATTAGCTTCGTCTGTTGAAAACCACTGGATGTGGTGTGATGGGGATGCAAGTGGTACACGCTGGAACAGAAGTAACCCACATTATTTAACTTGTACAGTCACAGTTGCAGATTATAATGAAATGAATACACCTCTACCTTGCATGAGGATAGTGGAGCTGGTCAGTGTCTATTGATCCCAACAGAAAAACAGAAGTCTGGTAGTCATTGATTTCTGCCAGTGAAGAGAAAGTCACATTTGGGGTCGGTGTCCTTATTCTCTTTCTCCAAACGTCCCGTTGTGTTTTCGACCTGCAGGAAAGTTCATCATGAGCGCATCAACTGACACCAGCATCAACATCTGGGACCTGAAAGGAGAAGTGCTGGCGGCGATCAACACCAACCAGATGACCAACTCTTACGCTTCCGTCTCCCCGTGTGGCAGGTCGCTCCCACTTCCCCATCGCCGCTGACTGAACCTGGAGTCAAAGCCCACAAATCACACCTCTCCGTTTGATTCCCTGCGTGCGCTCAGGTTCGTGGCGTCCTGCGGCTTCACTCCCGACGTGAAGGTCTGGGAAGTTTGCTTTGGGAAAGGAGGAGAGTTCAGAGAGGTGACGCGAGCCTTCGACCTGAAGGGCCACTCTGCGGGGGTTCATTCGTTCGCCTTCTCCAACGACTCTCACAGGTAACCCAGGCCTCGTCGCGGAGGATCCACCTGAAACACACACGCTTGATTTGAAGTAAAAGCTCACAGGGGAGGAAATGATTCAAAGCTGAGCAATGAACTGATCAGTTTCATGGTTTGTGTTTCTGCAGTGTTGCATCTTATTATTTTGTAGCTCCTGTTTATTCAGTGTTTTGAAGTGTAGCACTTAAAACCCAACATAGAGCTTGCGCATTATATTTTTACACTTTGATTGAATTACATATAGTTTTCCAGAGACGTAGAGTTGCTAATAATCTATCGTTACTCCCTTGTTCCCTGTATTCACACCATTATCACTCTGATTTCGTTGAATTTATTTATTTCATTCAAAAGTAAAAATAAAAATAAAAAACACTCCCCACAATAAAGCGTCCACAGTGCGAGTGAATAGGAGCAGAAGAGAAGACGAGTCTAGCGACACGCGGCCCTCCGATACCTTCCAGTCACTTCCCATCAGTCCCTGATCTCACGTGTGTCCTTGTGAAAGCACAGAGAGGGTCTCGTCCTCTCCCTGACTCCCCTCTCTCCGCTCGTCCCCGCCAGAATGGTGACCGTCTCCAAAGACGGCACGTGGAAGCTGTGGAACACCGACGTGGAGTACAAGAAGCAGCAGGACCCCTACCTGCTGAAGACCGTCCCCTGCTCGTCCTCCGAGGGCAGCCGGGTCGCCCTGTCCCCGGACGGCCGGGTGCTGGCGGTCAGCGACGGCTGCAACGTGGCGATGTACGACGCCGCCAGCGGGCGGCTGGAGGAGGAGCTGCACGGCGTCCACAGCGCCGACATCACCGACCTCAGATTCGACGTGAACGGGCGCTTCCTGGTGTGCAGCGGCGACAAGGCCATCAGGGTGTTTCACAACGCGCCGGGCTACCGGGCGGCCATCAGGGACATGCAGGACATGCTGAAGAAGGCCCAGAACGAGGCCATGAAGCAGAGACTGCAGCAGCAGGTCCGAGAGGCTCAGAGCGCTCTGGACGCCATACTCACTGCTCCCAGAGACTAAGACGCTCAACAGCTTCAGCCTCGGACTGCTCGTCTTTTTATCGTCCAGCAGTGTCCACTCTCTCCGTCGCTCGCCGGTCTGGACGGAGAAATGATCTGAACCGCATGCCGTTTGAATAAAGGATATCTTTTTATGGAGTGCTCACTTGGTATGAAGTTGATTTTCACTTGTCTAAGATATTCTAGGATGTACAACAAATGTAGACAAAACAGGTGATGACTGCTGGAATCAAGAAAAAGAGGAAAAAGGGTGATAAAAGCCAACGTTTGCAGTAAAGCTCACAGATAGAAACGAGCCGGAGTCTGTCCGGTTCTGTTCAGTCAATTGCAGCAAGTTAATTTAGCTGCTTTTAACCCTGAATTAGATCATTTATGAACAGGAGCTGAGAACACTTCCCTCCAGCAGTGCACCACAGGGGGGCGCTGTCTGGAGGGAAGTGAATAGTGAATAGTTCAGGGACCTCGGGGTCAAATCAGTTCACAACCTTCTTTAACAAGTCCCAGAAGAAAGAATCTAGGATGGAGACGACAGTGACTCACATCCATTGAGCTGCTTCAGGGTCATTGTGAGGTTCCTCCTGTGACGTGTCTCTGATCAGTAGAGGTCCAATGTTTCACCACTGAAAAATATCACACTGGATTTGTTTGTGTGCACAAGCAACCTGGAGCTGAGAGGATCCATGGAAATACAGCAGAGGGAGCAACACACACACACACACACACACACACACATGTCTCACATAACTGAGTGTGTTTTTTTATTCTGTTATGTAGGACAAAAACGTCACTACAACAAAACAAGGAAGGTTCAGGTTCATTAGTTCTCTGCTGTTTCACTTCAATGTTATATGAATTCTCAATAGAGACATTTTGTAATCCACACAGTTTTTTTTTGTTTTGTTTTATTTATCATAGAATGATTTGAAGATGTAGAAAAATGTTTCACATGCTTTATCAGTGTTGTTTTCACTTAATACTGACACCGGGTTCTGTTTACACTGATCTTCTTTAAATGTTTTCATTGTCTCCTCTGTCCTCACTCTTTTGAATTCTTCTCCTTTAATCCTCCCTCTTTCCTGTAGCAGCTGTCATCTGTTACAAAACCTGGCAGAGGATCGCTGATATCAATAATCAATAATCCACTTGTTTGTTAGCTTAGTGAATATGTTCTCTATTAATACTGAGTGATGAGAAGTGATTCTATTGGCTCTGGTGATTTTAGAGTAAAGGATCAGACTGGATGTTGTGTTCATCAACTCTATTGTTGGTTTTGGATTATTTGGGTTCAGCAGATCAATATTAAACTCCTCACAGATAAACCAGACCTGTGTTGAAGAACTGTTAACTACAAGATTTGTAAACTTATCCCATAACCACATTATCTAACCCAGTTTAATTGTTAACAGAGCAGTTTAAAAACAACAACAAAACAAAAAGAAACTGAAATTTAGGAAGAAAAACTGATTAAATGAAGTAATGTTTGGAAATATCTTTAGAAAAACAAAGTTTCACCAAACTTTGTTTACTGAAGACACGACATTCCGACAGACTGGAGTGGCGTTTTAGTGTTTCTAGGTGGCGTGAGACACATTCTGCCACTCTGGTGGTTAATTCTTACATTTCCTTAAATGTTTCGCCATGTTCATCATGTTTCATCATGTTCAGTTGGTTTCATGCTCGCGCTCTAATAATAATAAGAAACATTGCAAATACAACAGGGTTCTGGGGCCTCATTTATAAAGCTGCTGAAGCACAAAACAGGTCCTGAAAGATGCGTACGCCACTTCCCACGCAAAGTTTGTGATCTCAAAAAATAAACATTGAATGTGCGTCCCGGCACGTCTAAAAGTGTCTAAAATAGTCTAAAATATGTGTATAATGTCCATGTCCACGATCGCCGAGAGAGAGAGAGAGAGAGAGAGAGAGAGAGAGAGAGAGAGAGAGAGACAGAGAGAGAGGTGGTTCTTTAATTAAACATTGAGGTTAATTGATTGTTTGTGTTCACGTGATATTTTTGGCCCGTTTATTTAGCAAAAGGTGCTTTAAAAACAGAAGTATTGTGTGACATCTTTGTCTCTGTGTTGCCGCTGGAACAACACGCAGCCTGTGTTCCAGGACCTCATGATTTACAAATGAAGCTCTGCACTGAGACCAAACAAACTGTTATCTGAGTTAGTAGTATGTGATCAAAACTGGCATACAAAGGGTTACGTTTCAGTGGTGGAGGTTCAGATCATGACTAGAATAAACTAGAACCAATTCACAAAGAAGAAAATAATGTTTTATTCCAATTTAAGGTTCAAAGTACAAATTGTATTTTTAACAGACCCAATATAACTTCATCAGTATAAGTGTGAGCCCAAGTGCATAACTTCAGGTATTTATCTGCATCTATTTGAGATGTGAACATTCATATTTTACATGAAGGTTGAATTCCAATCAGGTAAAATGTCATGTCAGGTCATTGAACCAACTTGTGTCCTCTCTTAACCTGCACACCAAACAGCTGCTGGAGTGATTGTTTACCTTTTAATTGCTTCATTAAATAGTGTTATTACCCAAAGGAACATTTTTAATTTCAAGTATGCATTGTCTTACGTTACAAATGCTTGAAATCATCAAATAATGTATTAGTTACATAACGTATGAAGCCCCTGATCAGTGAAAAACACTGTTTCTGTGCAAATGAGTTTTTTTCTGACAAAATCATTTAAAAAGTAGAATTTAAAGCCTATTTCTTTGAGTTGGCTGCTTCAGATCCATGGCATAACAGTAAAAACTGGACAGTTTCTCTATGAGAGTAAACTTTGCCGACCAGAGACAACATTTGTCCATGGGGAAGGTTTCTTCTACATCTTGATCCTCTTCTGCTGAAACAAGGAGACCAGAGTGGGACCTTTGCAGCTTTTGCTGGTTTGGATTTCCTCTTGGACACGCAGCAGACGGATCTTCTCCACCTTGGACTCCTGTCCGTAGTGAGGACACACCTTCAGGTGCTCTGAGATGGACGGGACGTCTTTGAAGCTCCAAATATCCACAGGAGAGAACAAAGTGCTGAACTGCCAACCTGTTTCCACAAAGAGATGGTAAGAGTGAGGAAGACTGTGACTACACATTTAGAGCTGTAAAATGTCTTCTTTCATGTTCTCCTCCCTTCTGCTTCACCTCCACTTGGCTCCTCGGTGAGAGGAGGTCTTCCTCTCCCAGAGGAGGGTGACCATCCCTCCGTCCTGCAGCAGAGACCAGCACACCTCCTCATGAGGCGGGACACCAGAGCAGCTGGGACAGGGACAGGCTGTCCAGGAAGCTGGACATGTGGCACAGCACCTCCTCCTGCTGCTGCTTCTCCTCCTCCTCCTGCTCTTCCTCCTCCTCCTCCTCCTCCTCCTCCTCCTCCTCCTGCTGCTCCTCCTCCTCTCCTCCTCCTCCTGCTCTTCCTCCTCTTCCTCCTGCTGCTGCTCCTCCTCCTCTTCCTCCTCCTCCTCTTCCTCCTGCTGCTCCTCCTCTTCCTCTTCCTCCTCCTCCTCCTGCTCTTCCTCCTCCTCCTCCTCCTCCTCCTGCTCTTCCTCCTCTTCCTCCTGCTGCTCCTCCTCCTCCTCCTCCTCTTCCTCCTCCTCCTCCTCCTCCTCCTGCTCTTCCTCCTCTTCCTCCTGCTGCTGCTGCTGCTCCTCCTCCTCCTCCTCCTCCTCCTCCTCCCTTCACTCCTTCTTTTACAAATCACATCAAAGTGCTTGTTTATTAAAACACTAAACCATAAAATATTCTCACAATAACCAAACAACACTTGAGAAAATGATTATTAATCTTACAGAAATGTATTTAAAGTATCTGGATCACTAATATAAACTTTATATTTTGCAACAACATGAACTCTTGGAAAATATATTAGTTCCTATTGGCTATTATAATGATTCTCTTGTGGCTTTTTTCAGTTTGATGATGTTTATCAAGCACAGGTGGAATTACTGCAACATGTTCTGAGCCAATAATTGGTGAGTCGTTACTTCCTAGCTTTAATAGAGACAAATATGAATTCAATATCAAAGAGCTTCATTTTCACTCTGAGCTGTTTTTGGTTAAAGCAATGATTTTAAGATTTCATGTTTCTACAGATACCTGGAGACAAAAACGTGTGACTGCGCTGTGATTGGACAGCAAACGGACCTGACCTGAACCTCAGAGAAAATCTCTGGGCTTTTGTCAAGAAGGCTGCTATCAAAGCAACCTGGGCTTCCATTACACTTGAGCAGTACCACAGGTTGATGGCCTCCAGGCCACACCGCTAAGACACAGTGATTCATGTAAAAGGAGGGCCTCCTTTAAAAAGGATATTTTTCTTAGGCCTGTAGAGAAGGCCTGGCAGAACCGCTTTCCTGATGGGAGGGGGGCAAACTAAATGCTTGCTGGAGATAAGGAGTGAGGAGGGACATTTGGGACATACCCATGGTGTCTGGGTTGAGTTCTGACCATGGACATTTTGGTGGCCTGAAGGTTTATTTGGATTGTTAACAGAACAAAATGACCATGCTCACACTTTTCTCCTCTAAAATAGTCTCTTGTAAATTTTAAAAATAAGACTTGTATTTCACAAACTCCTGTGGGGCGTCGACTTTCTCTTTAACTTTCAATAACACTCAGCACATCTAACAAATGTTTCCCATTAAAAGCCTTCTAGTAAAGGTGGGATTTTCCCCTCTAAGCTGCTGTAATACTGCGATAGTGAAATATTTGTGTTGCTCAGACAGCAACTGAACACATGTGGACAAAAAGCGGTAGTAGAACTGAGGGTTGAAGGAGTAAACCCAGGTGGCACGTTGAATCCACCACTGTCCTCCAGATAGAAACATGGATGAACCAGTCAGGAGGAAAGTCAGTTTGGACTGAGGACCGGGATGAGATGCAGTCCCTTCCAGGTGTACAGAACATCCACCATCTTCTGTCCCGTCTGAATTCAGAGTTAGAAACTTCCTGCATGCTGCTTTCTGACACGCTTTTCCTTTCACATCCAACCAACACTGGTTGTGTTCAAGACATGATCTTTCAGAGCAGAGAAACAGCTATGTTCATCACACCTTCACCTATTTGTTTCCACACTGTTTCTTCGGTGGCGCAGGCAGCGCAGCTTTGCTGCAGGAGGTCATCTTCATCACGGCCCCATGGTGGCAGTATGTCTCAGGACGGTTTCCTGAGCAGGAGTTTTCATTGATGGACTTGGATTAACATTGGCCACATGACAAATAAACTCTGAATAGAATAGAATAGAATAGCATAGCACACCATGCTTTGACCTAGTCAGTGTCACTCACATCCCTTCACTCATCTCACCATTCACTTTCTGATAGACACACAGGCGAGTGGTCATTTAATAACATGATGGCTTCAATTGGTCAGAGACTGATTGTTGGTGGCTGATTGACGTTTCTTTTCTCTGGAGAACCAAAGAAAGAGACCTGACCACCAGGCCGGTGTCCTGCTGCTCCTGTAGATATTGCATAATCCAATGGTGACAGAGTGAAGCACTCTGAAAATAAGACTCCTGCTTTGAACTGTGTTTGACTGTTTGTACCTCTCCGGGGCGGCAGTGGAATTAATGAGGCTGCACATGACAGGAAGTCATCCAAGCAACACTTCCTCTGAAGGACGACGGTTTTTGCAGCGACAATGAAACAGCTAATATGGCTGTGTATATAGTGAAGTATCCCCACTTCTCTAACATGACCTCTCTCCAAACACATCATCAGTTTGCATGTTCTCTCAACGAAGTGACACCTTTTTTTTTTTTTTTTTTTACAGATTAGGCATTTTGGAGACGGGGAACCTGCAGCGCTGATTGTGAGGTGGTGAATTGACGCCAGATTCATCTCACACATCTAATATCTTCAAATACCAGACTTACAGATCCACGTCGTCATAAACAGCCAAGCTGCAGTGGTCCAGATGTTTCTTTAGTGGAACATTACTGCTGAATCAGCAGCACCATGTTCATATGTCAAACTTTCATGTTCAGATGATCCAGAGCGCTGGGAAGAACTGATGGATTATCAATTGTGACAAAGTGAGTCAGTCAGTCGGTCTCATTTCAGAGTGAGAACATAAATAGTGCAGTAAAGCTGCAGTGTTGTGCAAAAACTGATTCCTGTCCAGGGGAACGCACACTGACTGGCTGTCCACTGCCTGTTCTTTTCCAGCTGCTGTTATTAGGATTTAACGTACAAATATACTAAAGTGTATGAACACGGTAACAACTAACGTAAGTCTCTGGGAAAGTCTCATGCAAAAAACAAAGTGTACTTGAGATGATTCACCAATAGTAAAGTAATTGTATTAGTGGCGCACTATGTGACACATCACTGTCTACTAGCTATACTGACTATACTATACTATAATTACCATACTATATTCTTACTGTCTCTACGTCATACAATTCTTACTTGAACCACTTTGTATTGTCCAGATTCAATCCAGTGATTTGCTGAGTGTACCACTACTTTGATGACCACTAACTAGTTTGACCAGTTTCCAAACTATTAACACTATTTTCCCCGATTACAGTTTTTTAATTTTAAGACAGGCCTTTGTAGGCTGTAGTTTTCAATCTAATCATCCTTCTATGTAGTAAAGAATCCCAGTGATCATTGAAAAATGGCTCTTCTATAATTACACAAAAACTCTCATTTACACATAAAGTGTTGCCAAGGCGTGGCTTTTCACACTGAATGGGCCCGTCTGTGTCCCATATCTGCAAAACACCTTAAATGATCTTAATGAACTTTGACCATTATGTAAGAAAGTTAAATATATATATAGATAGATGTATATTTATGGGGGTATTTCTTTACATCACAGTGAGATCATCTGTCAGACCAAAATGCTTCCCCTTTGAGGATTGACTCATTCCACTCATTTCTTTTTCTGTCTTTTTATTTTGAATCAGTTAAACCAGACGGAGAGAAACACGAGGCAGGATGTCCAGGTGGAAGTGTCCTCTGCCGTTGGGATGCTGGCCTGGCGGGCTCCTTGCTCAGCAGTCCCCTCGCTCCTCCTCGGCCTTCAGCAGGATCACAAAGAAGGTCCTGAGGGACTCCAGGACCACGTCTCTCCCCTGCTGCTCGTCTGGATCTTCTCTGGTGTGCCACTTGTTGAAAGCCTCGACAGAGATCAGGCCCTGGTCAGCCAGCCATTCACAGAAGAACCGGAGAACATCTGGAGAGGACAGCAATGTCAGTTTTGACTCTTCTTGATGTTTATGTCTTTCTAACTTGAGTCTCTATGTTGGTGAAGAACAGAAGGTGTAAGAAAGCTCCAGTTCACTTACGTGGAGGATGACGGAGGGCAACGTCCAGCGCCTGAAGAGCATAAAGCGCCTGCAGCTGCTGCTCAGTGTCTGAGTCCAGGTATTCCAGCAGGACCGGCCGTCTCCTCTGCAGGACGCTCTGGTCCAGAAGGTAGTTGGTGCCAAAAGCTGTGCAGCAAAGCAGGAGGAAGAGTGAGTGCATGCTGAGCCTCCAAGTGGACATCTTTCAATCAGCGTTACTGTTTGAGCAGAACACAAGAGAAGCGTCTCCTCCAGGTGGTGGCCAGCTTACCTCTATACAGATATGCTGACCGGCACACGCTGGTCATCAGAGCCCTCAGGAAGGGCGGCGACCTCCTCTGACCTTCATCCAGGTTGGCCTGATAAACAGCCCAGAGAAAGAAGAGGTCAGTACAGACGTCCACCATGAACATCATTTGGACTCAGGAGCAAAATGTAAAGCTCTTTCAAACAAAGAGGCTTGAAGCATTCTATATGTATAGATGTCAAAAAACTAGAATCATCATCATCATCATCTGCTGAGTGAATTACTGGCCTGATCAGCAACAGATCATAACAAATAATCAATCAAACATCATCTACAGTCTTTCTTATGAGATATTTGAAAGGTGAACTTCGTACCTCCACCCAGTCAAAGACCTGCTGGTCACTGGCCGTGTCGTCCAGGAGGAGTCTGTCCAGCTGGCAGCTCAGCTCCTCAGGAAACATCTGGTCAGACGGCCTGGCGTCCATGAGCTCTTCTCTCTGCTCTCTCTCTCTCTGCTCTCTTTCTTGCTGCTCTCTCTCTCTCTGCTCTCTTTCTTGCTGCTCTCTCTCTCTCTGCTCTCTTTCTCTCTGTTCTCTCTCTCGCTGCTCTCTCTCTCTCTGCTCTCTCCGCTCTCTCTCTCTCTGCTCTCTTTCTCTCTGTTCTCTCTCTCGCTGCTCTCTCTCTCTCTGCTCTCTCCGCTCTCTCTCTCGCTGCTCTCTTTCTTGCTCTTCTTGCTGCTCTCTCGCTCTCTGCTCTCTTTCTTGCTGTTCTCTCTGCTCTCTCTCTCTCTGCTCTCTTTCTTGCTGTTCCCTCTGCTCTCTCTCTCGATGCTCTCTTTCTTGCTGTTCTCTCTCTCGCTGCTCTCTCTCTCTCCGCTCTCTCTCTTGCTGCTTCTTCTGCTCTCTCTTTAACTGTTTTGCCTGCTCTCTCTCTTGCTGCTCTCTCTCTTGCTGCTCGCTCTGCTCTCTCTCTTGCTGCTCTCTTTCTTCCTGCTCTCTCTGTCTCTGCTCTCTTTCCTGCTGCTCTCTCTTCTGCTCTCTCTTTAACTGTTTTGCCTGCTCTCTTTGTTGTTGCTCTCTCTGCTCTATCTCTTGCTGCTCTCTTTCTTCCTGCTCTCTCTGTCTCTGCTCTCTTTCCTGCTGCTCTCTCTTCTTCTGCTTTTTCTGCTCTCTCTTTGACTGCTTTGCCTGCTCGCTCTCTTGCTGCTCTCTCTCTTCCTGCTTTTTCTCTATCTGCTCCCTATTTCGCTGCTTTTTCTGCTCTCTCTTTAACTGCTTTGCCTCCTCTGTCTGTTGCTGCTCTCTCTGCTCTCTCTCTAGCTGCTCTCTTTCTTCCTGCTCTCTCTGTCTCTGCTCTCTCATTTGCTGCTCTCTCTGTCTCTGCTCTCTTTCTTGCTGCTCTCTCTTTCCCTGCTCTCTCTCTCTCTGCTCTCTCATTTGCTGCTTTTTCTGTTCTCTCTTTAACTGCTTTGCCTGCTCTCTCTGCACTCTCTCTTGCTGCTCTCTTTCTTCCTGCTTTCTCTGTCTCTGCTCTCTTTCTTGCTGCTCTCTCTGCTCTCTCTCTTCCTGCTTTCTCTCTCTCTGCTCCCTATTTTGCTGCTTTTTCTGCTCTCTCTTTAACTGCTTTGCCTGCTCTCTCTCTTGCTGCTCTCTCTCTTGCTGCTCTCTTTCTTCCTGCTCTCTCTGTCTCTGCTCTCTTTCTTGCTGCTCTCTTTCTTGCTGCTCTCTTTCTTGCTGCTCTCTCTTTTGCTGCTCTCTCTCTCTCTGCTGTCTCTTTTCCTGCTCTGTCTGTCTCTGCTCTACCTCTTCCTCCTCTTCATGTCTCTGCTCTCCCACGAGCTGCTCCTCCTCTTCCATGTCATGTATCTTGTCGTGTATCTCCTGGATGGTCTCCAGACCCTGGACAGGTCTTCTAGGGACCCAGTTGTTCTGTGAAAAACAAATGTCTTTTATTAATGTGAATCAACGAGTTGTGTCGTATTCTGCAGTTTGAACTCAGATGACCAAAGCTTGTGTTGGGTGAGACTTAAGGGGGCTTTCAGGTATTTGACAGCACATATGTCTCTATTCAAATCATACATTTATATTCTCAGGACTAAAAATGTTCCCAACTTTTCAATATTTGTCAATATTTCAAACTGTAATATCGCAAAAAAACTGTTTGGGTTTCTTTTTGTTTTACATTGCATTGACTCCAATCATACTTTCTGTCAAAATGAATTAAACATAACTCAGACTTCAAGTAGATGGGCAATCAAAACGTGAGCCGTACACAAATATTGTGTTTCAGGAAGTTAAAGAAATCAAGAAAATGAATCAATGTAGGGTAAAGCATGAGCTTTGTAAGACTTCAGACTGTAGCAAACATCTAAACCAAAGACTCACCATTCTCAGGTCTAAGACGTCCTGGAGCAGGAACCTTATCCGATTTGAGGTCTGGCGCCTCCTGATGATCTTTTGAATCTCATTGTGACACTGCTCCAGTTGAGGCTGACGGAAAGAACACAGAGGTGAGACATAGTTCTATAACAGCAGATCAATTCCCAACAGAGAGCCTCACTAATGTCTCTGCTAACTGTGCTGAATCCAGAACTGGGATTTTTCAGTCTCACCTGGGTTTTTGGAGAGTAGATGCTCTCGCCGATGGTTGTCAGCAGCGTGGAAAGACATTCCAGTGACACTTCATCCTGGTCCTCCAGAAACTTGTCCACACAGTACATTATGACGTCCTCTGTCATAATGTTCATCATGAACAGCTCACCGATGAACTTTATATTCCCAATGGAGTGGTTCAGGGCCTTGACCCGAGCTTCTTCCATCTCCTCCTGAATCTGCTGGCGCTCCATTGACTAAAGAAAACAAAAATAGATATTAATTAAATATGAATATTAGCCTTGGTAAGTTATTCAGACATGTCTTTGCGAGAGTTGTAGTAAAAATGTGGAGTTGAATCAATGCATACCGATTCAGCAGAGGCCAGCTCGCTCCGCCACAATCGAAACTCCTCGACTGTGATTTCCTCGTCCTCGAACTCCGTCTTGCAGCGTTTCACCAGCAGGTTGCGAAAGTCCAGTGCGCTGTAGGGACCGTCTTTGACTTGAATGTTTAACTGTGAACCACAGACAGAAGTTGAGGTTAGGAGAAGAAGTGGACTGCTGATAACGTGTAATATTGAATAATCCACCACACTGGTGTTTAGAGTGCTGATCTCTGCAGTGTGGCACAAAGCATTTCTACATTTATACAACTCTTTCAGTCGTCCATCTTGTTTTTTACAAGAAGATATTTATACCTTCATACCATTAAAAAATACTCTTAAGACAAAGGTTTTTCTGAGATATTATTGACATTGGTTGGTTAAAATATCACATTCACCATATCTGGGCTTTCATTGAGGCTCAATTTGCTTCATCCTCGCAGTTTAACACATTTCTTAAAGCACTAATTTTCCCAGCTTGCCCAAGGTGGCGATTCCAGACAACTGGTCGAAAACTGTATTTTTTCAAAGTCAAAATTGTATAAATCATACTTACATAGAGAAGGCACCAGCACATTCTCGCATAAACGACGGTGTATGTGGGTTCTGCGAGGGCCTTCTCAAAGATCAGGTCAATGACACCTTTCAGCCTCGTCACGGTGTTTATTTTCAGAGCTTTGACCTGTTTAACCACTTGGTCAAAGTTCTCGGGCGTCATCTTGTTGAGGAGGCTCCTGAATTTCCCGAGGAGCTCCTGGGGGGAAAGCAATTAGAAAAAATGGTTGATAACTGAGATCATCAATCAGTTTGCTTGCTTACATGTACATCCAGTCATTATGTGAGTTCTGGAATTATCAGATTATTAACTCATCATGTAAACATAGTGAAACCTGCTCTATCAGATATGATGGTTGTCTGATAAGGAGTCCCTTGTTTTAGGCTATTGTGGATGAAGCTCTTTCACAAACACATTGTTTTCAGGAATATTAGTGTGGTGTTGGTAGTGTGCTTCTCTTGTGATCTTTTGCCATTACCTCTGTGCCCTGTGCTTCACGATCCAGCACTGGGCCCTTCTGGCTCTTCATGCTGGGCTTCCATGGATGTTTACAGGTGTTTAGTTGAACAGTGTTAGACACGTCGAGGACGATCCCCTGGGGTGGACACCGTGAAGCCATCCTGTCCATTCTCTGTGGAGGCAACAGAAAGACAGATACACACTCAATATACACAAAAACTCAAATGAAACAAATTAGAAGTAAATGCCTGGTTTGTATTCAGGAGTTATGATTGATTAAAGTCTCTGACAACGTCAAACACATTAGACTGGGCGGAGCGGCGACCGAACCACGATGGCGGCGCCACCACTCGCCAGCTATAATACGGAGTGGAGGTCGCTGCGACATCTACTCTTGATGTTTATGATATCGCCACCATATTCACACATTTCTGTCCTTTCTCTGCAAACACCTCGAGCCGTGGGGATCTCGAACATGATGGCGCGAAGCTAACAGCCGATGGGTATACTAGGAATTACGGTAATACTGCTCTACGTTCTGCCAACACCTGATATACCAGTAAAATAAGAGGTATTTCCAGGCAATATTTCAAATCTAATTCTTCAAATCCTAAAAATTGAATCCAATGATCTGACCTGTCGATTTTTGGAGACTTTCGTCGCTGAAGGATTGAACGAGATGGGTTCTGAAGACACTTTGGTCCGTTGATGGTCTCCAAAAAAAGGCAACAATAATGCTGGGAAGGCTGCTGGTTGGCTCGTTGAGTGCTATCAGGTCCTGCTCGAAAGTCAGAATGATGGGCGAATGTGAACTGGAGCTTTATAGCTGCGAAATCTGGCTTTGTTCCAGATCAAAGGAACTCAAACTAGATCAAGGCAGATCAAGGCAGATCAAGGCAGATCAAGGCAGATCAAGGCAGATCAAAGCCAATCAAACTAACAAAGTCACATCAAAGCAATCCAAATCAAACCAAACTTTATTCATACAGCACTTTTTGTACAGATAACAATGCAATGCAAAGTGCTTCACAAAAAAATAAACACACACACACACACACACACACACACACACACACACACACACACACACACACACACACACACACACACACACACACACACACACACACACACACACACACACACACACACACACACACACACACACACACACACACACACACAACTGCCCATATCAAAATATAAAAACTGATGTAAGAATGAGTTACATTATAATTAATCAGATTATTGAGTGTATTTAAGTATGTGAGCTTTAAAAAAACATTTCTCTCCATTTATGATGATCAGAAAAAGAAAAGAATAATTCCCCACACATTTTGCAACTTAGTCCTTTTAAAAAACAAACTTTATTATCAAAAGCAGCTTCAAATGTCCATTCTTAAAGAAAGAAGGAACAATATAGAGGGAAATAACTCTACGACTCGGGGAAATAAAAGCCTCAGAGGACGGAGCGAACGGCACAAAGCTTCAGACTCTGAGATGATGAAGATGAAACGACTGGTCGTTCTCGCAGGTGAGAAACTTTCTCTTCTCACATGATGTGTCATTGTTGTGTTGCAGCTGAGGGTTTAATGTTGAATGTGTGTGTGTGTGTGTGTGTGTGTGTGTGTGTGTGTGTGTGTGTGTGTGTGTGTGTGTGTGTGTGTGTGTGTGTGTGTGTGTGTGTGTGTGTGTGTGTGTGGGTGTGTGAGTTGTGATAATGGAAGAACTTCATCTTGAGGCTGACCATCATGCTGCTGAGGCAACCACACTGTGCAGACAGCTGAGGCCCTGCATAAGAGGACAAGTGTCAGATTAACCCCCACTTGACAAGATTGGAGTTGATTCACACCAGCCGTTGCTAAAAAGTCAAGCCTACTATGAGCATATTTCCAATTCCTGTGTTTTTTACCCACCTGTTTTCTGATTCTCATTTTACAGTGTTATTTTTGGATGAAACATACAGTGGATGCATCATAAATAAAAAAACCAGCACGTGTTAAATGTGTATGCGTTGTCTGCATGTCCTTAAAATCCAAATGTGCTTCACAAATACCCTAATTTTCTTGAAGGAATCATACATTATACATGCTTAATGGCTGCAAATGGAGAAAGGATTGTTCTTTATAAATGTTATTTTTGCTTGTGAATAACCTCAGATGGAAGTGAAACATGTGTTCAGACCCCTGTGGGTCAGTCTCTCTGCTGGTTCGCTGGCTTTTTCCTTCTCTGCAGGCTCCTGGGTGGGGTCGTAATCGGGGTAATAGGCTACACCTATGCTAGGCGTACTTTAATTCCTCCTCATCCCTTCAGCAGGTGGCTTCCTTTAAGACACACTCAGGTGGCTGGCTCCTTCCCACTCCTGGACTGACTGATGCTCCTGCACACGTCACCCATGCAGTCTTTTGTTGTCGTATAGTCACAGCCATCGTCCTGGCAACCTGCCATGGTTAAAACAAAGAACACTGAAATACTCCATAATATTAAAATAATGTATAGTGGAGGTTCAGTCATGGCTGCATTGCTCATCATCAATAGAATAACACCTGCTAAAGCTGGAACAATTGTGATATGAAAATGTAGAATGTGAAGAGAATAAAGATGTTTACCTAAATGTAATGACATTTGGTTTTTCTGCATGGATAAAGTAAAAAAAGTGCATGAAGATGGGCGTTTCATTAGAAAAAGGTCAACTTCCTGTCAAGATTACATTGAGAGGTGTGTTGTTTACCTTGTCAAGCAACATTTTTTCAAGGTACTCTTCAAGTGTCCCTCAAGGCAGCAAGGAAGGGATCATCCATTGTTGAGCAGGCAGCTGGATAAATGAAATGAATGTTAGTTCTGGGAGGCTCAGAAAATTAATAACAAGTTGACAAAATGAAGGGCGAAGTAGGTCAAAGGTTGAGGTGATCCACATCCCTCAAAATCCAGTCTGGCCGTATGAGCCAACAAACAACTGAGGTGGAGACTCAGCAACTGTTACTGATGTGAAGATTCTGGCACAGAATGAACTACTGGCTCATTTGCAACAAGGAACTTCACATCATTGACTGTAATAAGCATAGATCTGTGGATAATAAAGTGGCTTCTTCTATTACCATCTGCCTGGGGGGAAAAATCAACAATGCAAAAGCAAGGTCATCACATGGAAAGCATGGAAGCAGCAGTATTTGTTAAAAAAAGAAAGAAAAAGGACTAATGTAACCATGCAGTACATGTAAATATCTAATCTGAGGGGGAGAGAGGACCACTGAAGTAAAAGTAAAATATTATTCATGAAGCACTAAAAGACATTAGAATGTGAGATATGTAATTAAATTACTATTAAGTGCTTAAAGCAGGGGTGTCAAACATAAGGCCTGTGGGCCAAAACCAGCCCACAAGAGGCTCCCAGCAAATTAGAACCATTTCAAAGAATACACACATTTGTGTTTTTCAACAGATCTTTTTAGAGTGAATTTATAAAAACACATATAGGAGATTGTTTCTTGACACATCACTGCACTGGAAGGTTTCATGGGCTTGGTGTTGAGAATGTACTCTTTTTTTTTGGGGGGGGGGGGGGGGGGGGGGGGGGTAATAATTGGGTGATTTTGTGAAAACAGAGACATTTTCATCCTATTCTCTGCATCACAACAGAAAATCTATAAAGTTTGAATTAATATTTTGCAGTACTCAAAGTAAATGAAAGAATTTAGATTATGGTAACTTGTTCATTTTGAGTTTGCAGGACTGAAACTGAAAGCTCATCTTTAGTCATTTATCATCACAATAATGCATCGGTGTTATATAGCACTTTTCTTGACACTTAAATATGCTTTTTATTGCATATTATAGTGTCCACAGCTGCTCTGGCGCAGACTGATGGAAGTGAGGCTGCCAATCATCAGCCCCTCCAACCACTCACTCTCACACTTCATACACACAGAGGCAGTTCGCGGGTTCAGTGCCTTGCCCAAAGACACTTCGGCTTGTCGGCAGGCACTGAGCACAGTAAGTGATGCTTTGCTTCTGCCGTGTGAGAAGAAGCGCCACGTGGCGCCGTGAGGCCCTGCAGCACAAACTGCTTGTAAAAGCCAAATGCTAACAGCCAAGTTCTACTGTTTGTCCAGGGACATTCAGTTCAGCCACGACCTTTGTGAAAACCTCACAAAGTATGGAGCCTTCACAGATGACAGGAGCAGCCTTTTCCAAAACCGAGGCTGAATAAGTCTGTATTGTTCACAGAGGATCGGCCACAAAGCACTCCTTTATATCTTTGCTTCCCACAATCAATGAAAGCTATTATTGCAGTATTGCATTCCTCATATACCCGGAGATGAAAACGCATGGTCTCTTATTGGAACGATGATAAATCTGTTTCCATGAGGGTCAGAAATCAAATCCATTTCAATGCCCAGTGTCGTTCTGCAGGACCCCCCCCCCCCCCCCCCCCCCCCCCCTTTCTGCTCACAAGATGCTTCCCCCCATGCATTCAGCCAGTCACTGATTGGTTGAAGCTCTCAGGATTCACACCTTCGAATCCCCACTTGTAACAAAAGGCTGCAGAACCAGTCCCACAGTCTCTCTCTTGCAACGAAGACCCCGAGGAGGCAGCACACCCAGTGTTAGCATACAGCTAACACCAGAGGTCTGCAACCAGGGGCCTTCACTCCTCAACTCCTCTGCTGACCCCACCACGAGGGTCAGACCTTCCCAGGACCCGGAGACCAGCACCCAGAGTCTGATCTCCCATCAACCAAGGAAAACCAACCAGTTCCTCCAGGACGGGACCAGGGAAACAACACCTCACAGAACTTCTTTGTGTTTTCCTCAACCAGCAGGAAAACCATCACAGACCTGAGCGACCAGCTCCTCAGTCTGAACAAAAGGAACAACCAGGAGCTGTAAAGAAAGATTCCTGAATCATCAACTTCATCTTCTTCTCCTCAGCCTGCAGAACCAGCAACCACAGTAAGCAGGAGGTGCTAACTACAGGAGAAGACGCCAGATTATCTCCAGCAGGACAACAACTGAACTCCTTCAAGGAAGTGGTAACAACTGGGCATTACTTGAGATTAGTTAAACCTGATGCTATGATAGAACTGTTTAACTTTCATGAAGATGTGTTGATTCTGTTACAGTGATCGTATTCTTTTGATAATGATATTAGGCACTGTTATCAACCTGTAAACCAAAGTTAGCTCTGCCACAGATCTGCATGCTAATCTTTGCTTTACTAACTTGTTAACTCACAATCCTACACATATCACATCAAAGACAAGTTTGAAGAAACACAAGAACACTGGAGGAACATCCAGTAGATATTATGTGAACAAAGCTCAGAGTATTTATAAGGTCCAGAGCCAAGTGGATTGAAGAGGGAGAATCCCCCCCCCCCCCCCCCCCCCCGCCCCATCATATTCCATATTCAATATCTCTCTGAACCTATTTCAGCAAGACACTGCAGCTGGAACCACATCTGTAGAGTTCAGCTACTAAACTGATCTGCCTGCTTCATTCATGCAGTGACAATGTGTGGTGCATTAAGCAAAACTAACTACAAGAATGGAGAGTAACTGTAGTTACTTCAGAGTAAATGTCCATGACAAACCTTCAAAAAGTACATCTGACAACTTTAAAAGAATAAAACCATCCATGAATCATGTCATTGTTCTTTATTATATTTACAAGCACTTTTAAAGAGAAAACCCAACAAATTCACATGAGCAAGCGTGAGCGACTGTGGAAAGGGAAAAAGTCCCTCTAACAGGAAGAAATCTTTGCAGAAACCAGAGTCAGAGGTGGCGGCATTCTGCTGGCCGGTTGGGGTGAGAGGATAGAGGAGAGGACAGGACAGACAGATAGATAAAAGATACACTCTGAAAATGGGGACAGGAGACTTCAAACCACGATATTGTTCGACATCCGGCAGGGAGGATGAGAGCACAGACGACAGGAGCTTGTTAGAACTTTCTCCCACTGGCTATGATGACCTCTGCTTGAAGCCTTGTGTGACCTTCAGCCATCAGGATGTTGATGATGATCTGAAAAAGATAGACAAGGTGCATGCAGATAGGTTTCAAAAGACACAAAATATTGACCACTACTTCTATGATGTCCTCCATTCGATTGATCATCTTAATTCTGGAAGCACAACATCAAAAATGTAATCGATGAGTCTCAGGTCCCCCTTCTTGATTTCCGTGACCTCCTCCATCTCTTTCAGCATCTCGAAGATCTGTTGCAATACAGATGAATAAAAATAAACAAATTGAGCTTATGTTACATAAAAAATCTCAAACTTGATTGATGAGTCATAGGAGTGTTCTGCATGCAGACATGCGACACTCAATTCCTTTACGGTCTCTGGATCCGTGGTCAGCACAGATGCTGTGTGCATTGTTGGGTGTGCATATGAATGCTCCATGCCCACGCATTCGCTGCTACGATGACGTGACATTCTGATTGAACACTGCATCTGAAAAAATATTTAAATCAGAATCATTAGTATTTGTTCAAATGTACTGATCTCTCATTGATGAATGCAAACTGACAAGCATCCAAGTGATTCATTGCAGTATGTTATATATAAGATATTCGATCTCCCTCATAACCATTAAACTTTCTCTAATTTGGATGCACTGATAATAACACAGAAATCCCAGTCAGGTTGTAAAAATCCAGTAATGCAGTATGATAAAAAAAATACCAGTACGGGTCTAAATAAACCAACACATGGAACAAAGATTAAAAAAGAGCAACATAAACTTTGAGCTGATCTTACTTGAATTGCTCCCAACATAACTATAAAACAACTCTTACTCTCACTAATACTGATATAATGACACCTATCAACCATGTCCTACTTATTAGTGCAGGCTGATGCACACCGTTTTGAGGCTTTTCACCCACGTGACAAAATTCAGCCATTTAGGATGTAAACGTAACTAAATGTTATGATGAAACTGCAGTTAGCAGGAGTGATAAGTGAAGGCACACAGTAAACTGTGAGTTGTCTGGACGGAGAAATAAAGCAGCAGAGATATGTGGACAGACTGACACAGTTGGGGAGAGATGAACATATCTGTTCTCTCATGGAAGGTTGTAAAGCGTGATCTGGCTTCGGTCTTCCAGTGCGAATATAAACATAGTCTCTAAATACTGGTATAACTCCACCTACCATTTCATTCTTATTAGTGCAGGCTGATACTTTACACATAGAAAAAAGTGCAATTATTTACCTTAGGAGAAGACAATCCTTTACTCTGTTGAGCTTCGAGTACACGTGTGAAGAAAACAATGCAATGCAAACAAATGTGCATTTGAACAGCGCAGCGCACAGTTTTTTTCCGGCGAGTAGGTCCTCCTACGTCACTTCCGGTGGGGCGGCCTCCGAAAACGTAATTCCCGACGTTCGCGGTCTGGCACGTCACTTCCTGTATGTCGCGTCTGTGAACATCACTTCCGGTACGCACTATTTAAAAATGGCGGCGACTGGTAAATAAGTATGGCGGCGCCCGCAACACTGCCATTTTTGATTCCCCACCGACATCTCTTGCCGGCACCCGGGGAGGCGACGGGTCCGACCAAAAGCAGTTCAGAAGATCCCTATGAACATACACCAGAGGAGAGAAGTGACGTCGCCCGGATTGGCGCAGCCGGGGCCTCACCCTGGAGCCAGGCCCGGGGTGGAGGCTCACACGCGAGCGCCTGGTGGCCAGGTTCTTGCCCGCGGGACCCGGCCGGGCTCAGCCCGAAGGGACGACGCGGGCCCCTCCTCCTCATCCTCCGGTGGGCCCACCACCTACAGAGGCTGCCGTAGGGGTCGGGGGCAGTGTGGATTGGGTGGCAGTCGACGGCAGGGGCCTCGACGACCCGATCCTCGGACACAGAATCAATTATTGCTGATTTGATACCATGAGTAGAGAAATTGGGACTTCTACAGATTCTCCATGACATTAATGTTGTGTGAAGCATATTTGTGTACATGAATTCAACTTTTATGGCTTGTTTCATTAGAGTCCATCAGGGATCGGTGGAAGTGGCCCGTCGGCGCCTGGAGGAGTGTCAGCAAGCTCTACGGATCCGTTATAGCACAGCCGCCGCGTCGCTGCCACCTGCAGGACGAGTTCTGTCACATCTGGTGGCTCGCTCACAGCTTCCCGCAGAACCTCGGGAGAACCCGCAGACCTTCCTGGACCAGACCGCGGGGTTCGGGACGGCTTCGCCTCCTCATCTCCCCGAGCTGCTGTCGGATCAGGTGGAAACGGTTTCAGACGGTCTCGGGAAGCAGAGGCTGGACGTCACAGGCTTCCTGACCCACAGCATCATGGAGAGAGTCACAGAGCATCTTCCTCAGAGACTGAGAACCCCCCTCGCTCCCCACAGAGCCCAGAGCCAGCCCCCCCCGCTACAGCCAGCCCCCCGCTCCCTCCAAGACCTCAACCGGAGTGACGCACACAGAACATCTCTGACCCCAGAGGGCCGACACCAGGCCTCCACGGCGGCAGGAGAACCCCTGCTGAGGAGCGTCCCGCTGAGCTCCAGAGAGGCCATCGTGGAGGCGCAGCGGTGGGAGAGACAAATGTTGGATGAGAGAAAAGTGATGCTGCACCAGAGGCAGTTTGAGGTGGAGCTGCAGGAGGCGCAGCGATGGGAACGGCAGGAGGCGCAGCGACGGGAACAGCAGAAGGTGCAGTGGCTGGAGGCGTAGCGTGGTGTGTTAGAGCAAAGGGAGGTGGTGATGGAGCAACAGAGGCAGCAGGAGGAAGAGATGCACAGGGAGCAGATGAGGAGGCAGCAGGAGGAGGAGCTGCAGCAGCAGGAGCTGCACAGGGAGCAGATGAGGAGGCAAAAGGAGACGTTACAGGCTCTGATCAACACTGATGCACAAGTGAGTCACACTTTATCAATGAGGAATTTAACTGGACGATGTTTTAAACCACATGAATGTTTTTTTATTTATTATTATTACTTTGTTTTCTCCAGTCTGTTCCAGAGAGCAGCAGGGAGGCGCCGGTGTGTGACGGTTTGGGTCAGAACCGCCTCAGGCTACTGTCCTCACTACTGAGAGCCATTGAAGAGTCTCATGGAGGAACTTTGTCTCACCTGGAAGCCTCCAAAGAGGTGGAGAGCTCGGCTCCACACCTGCACCGCCACACAGGTAGCTGACATAAAGACACACTTTACCAGTTAACACAATGCAGACTGAAGAATGTTTGTCATCATCTTAAGCTTTTCATTGTTGACGTTGTCATACGGCTGTATTAGCTTATTGTAGAATTCTCATCACATACAAACAACTTGGTCAGATTGAAGTGATTGATCTCACGAAACACCAGATTTTGTCCAGAAATGTAAAATACATTTGGTTTAGTTTTTTTCTATCTAAGCTTCTGCTGCTGAGAGTGATGCACTGCCTCTTGCCCTCTTGCAACGTCTCCTCAATTATCGGATGGCGGTACGTTCAGTCTGCGATTACATTTAAACACAGAGTTTATATCTATAAAATCATTTACTCTTTACATCATAATGAGATTTTTATATCATAAGAGAAGGATATTAGAAAATGATTATAAGAAAAATTATTCATGTCTAATGGTTTTTGTTGCTTTTTCATCTTTACTGGATTTGTTTTCCCCAAATAAACCACAGAGATTCATCATTGCACACCAAGCAATAACTTTATTTGTTTAATAACATTTTAAAGAGCAAGAAAAAAGGTCAGGTTCTTCATAATATGGCCAGCTAAGAGTTGCATCAGGGGCCGAGTAGAGGAATCGGTTATTGCTGATCAGAAGTACGGGGTGGGGTCGCTCTTGTCACACATCTGGATGTGGACGTGCGAGGTGATTCCTGGGTAGACGCTCTGCATGGGCAGCATGACGCCGATCCTCTCGCCCTTGCGGACAGTTCCGGTCGTTTTGTCCGGCCTCACGTAGAACAGCTTGAAGCAGAGGTTGCCGCTGCTCAACTGGATTCCCTGGTCGATGGCGGCCTTGGCGGGGTCGTTGTAGACGATGACCTTCCTGTCGAGCGTGACGTCAAGCGGAGCGTAGACCACCGAGCCGTCGTTGCACACGATGTCCAAGCCATTGTGGAGTTTATTCCCCCGTTCGGCTCCGTAGCTTCCACTACCCCAGCTGTCGGTCAACCTCTTGCTGTTCCCAGGGTTTCCGCTGCACAGCTGGCCGAACGTCACGCCATCACACACACACAACAAGGCTACACACACACACACACACACACACACACACATACACATTCAACATTAAACCCTCAGCTGCAACACAACACTGAGATTTCATGTGAGAAGAGAAAGTTTCTCACCTGCGAGAACGACCAGTCGTTTCATCTTCATCATCTCAGAGTCTGAAGCTTTGTGCCGTTCGCTCCGTCCTCTGAGGCTTTTATTTCCCCGAGTCGGGAGTTTTTTTTCTTCCACAACACATTAGGAGCCAATGAAGTTACTCTCATTGTGTAAACATACTCGCTGTTGAGCAACTGAGGAAACGTGCAACCTTTAGACCCATTGTTGAGAATCACTTTATAAAGATTAATGATCATTAAGGATAGTTATTGGTTATTTACTTACTTTTATCACTTGAACTGTTTATTTATAACCAATTGGTGACATACATTTTAACCTTCAACATAATAGCTACAGTATTCTACAGTTGAATACAATAAATTGGAAGACCCTGACAAATCACCTAAATAAATCCAATAAAAACAAATGATACTTTTAAAGAGCCAACAATTCCAGTTGACTTCAGGTATTTTTTACTGTCAGTATATGGTGGGAACAACTGAGGGTAGGGACAAAAACAACGACACGATATTGTCCACTGGCCAACTGCTCAAAGTTGTGAGTTCCCAGCTCCAGGTTCACTGACTGTGCCCAAAACAATGTGATCGTTGCTCTTAGTCATCGCTAAAATAAACACATCACTCTAATAACAAGAGCAGAAAACAAACAGTAATCAGTCAGTTAACTAAACTGCTGACAACCCTTACTCCTCCTCCATCTCCACTTTCTGCAGTCCAGGCATGATGTGGAGATTCTTTTTAAGAAGATGATCATTTCAGCATTCTCTGCCGCCGGCCTGCTGCTGTGCTCCTCAATGATCATCGACGCTGTGCTAAAGAGCCTCTCCATGGTCTGAGCTCCAGATGTCGGTGGTGAAGCTCACAGCATTTGCTTTCTCCACATGTGCGGCAACACACTTTTGCATCTGGGGTAGAGTTTTGTCGACAAAGTAGTGGCGGCTAATGTTGCAAGGCTCCAGGTGCTCAATTAAGCGTTTAAACCCGACATTAGTCGTTGTACGGGCTTTTTACCGTACCGGGCTGCGGCCGGCCATCTCCCCGGCCAACTCCAGCGCCCCCGCCATCATCTCCTCCTTATCCACAAACACCCGGCTGGACGGGAGGCGAGTCCCACATGTGAGGGGAAAATCCACAGAGAAGGAAAAAAATACTTTTGTCGATCCATAATCGGCCATTTGACTTCCTGATGGCTGAACCCGTTCAGAAAACTACCACAATATTATTTGGAATTAAACGGTAATGTGACCTCTGGGCATTGAGGACATGTCAATAAAGACCAGAGGATGGACCTGTCAGCACTTTAGTAATATAAGTGAATAACTTAAAAGGGAAAAAACAAAAGCCAACGATCCAATGTGTCTAAAAATGAGAGTTTACTTCTTGATAAGAGTTAAATAGTTGGCAGTGTACCTGACCAGTCCGCTGCTCTTGGCTTCGTCAGCGTACATTTTCCTGGCGGTCAGAGCGAGCTCGTTCACCAGGCTGAAGAGAGAAACACCACGACTCATGTTCAACAGAGGAAGGACAAATACTTTTGAGTCTTTGGTTCGTTCGTTTGGCGAAACAAGCGATCAATGAATCTCATTTGTGAGTCGTTTATAACGTATCGTCATCTCCCGCTGATGTTCTTGGGAAACTCAACGCTGACTCTTAGTGACGTCTTCACTTCCAATTCCAAACAGGACGGAACAAAAATCCTCCTTTTTACTTCCACATGAGTGAAGCTGAAGCGGATATGAGAAAGTCTCTCGCTCTGCGTTCAGAAGTCTAAAAGGATTCAAACCTGCGGCTGCCGATGACTTTGGGGAGCCTCTGCAGAGTCCCCACGTCGGCGGCCAGCCCGATGTCCACTTCCTGTCGAGCACAAACCGTCAGGAAACGCCTGGACGGTCTTCACACTACAGGTTTTCCAGATCCTACCCGGTGCCTTCATGTGATTTGAGTGTGATGAAAAGACGTACTTTGACCTGGAACCAGGCGTCCTGGGTGCAAAGACGAATGTCGCAGGCTGTGATCAGGTCGACGCCTGCAGAGCAAAACAACTTGTGTTTACTGCAACTATCAACCTCAGAAACGCTCAAATTAATAAATAAATAAAACACACGAGACTGGAGTTCTACAGCAAACCGCTACTTCAGCCTGAACGCCTCCATGGAGACTCTCGACCATTAAAGGAGTAAAGTTCCTCAACTTCCTCTTCTCCTCGTATCTCCAGAAAAGTTGTGATCTCAATCCCACTTTGTTTCATTCAGAGTGAAAATCAGCGACTCCTTAACTTGAACGTCTACATCAGATTTTAATGACTCTTAAAAGCACATGTTACTCAAAATCCTCTGCATTTATCACGTCTTCCTGGATCAATGAGGAATATAACTGGACGATGTTTTAAACCACATGAATGTTTTTTTTATTTATTATTATTACTTTGTTTTCTCCAGTCTGTTCCAGAGAGCAGCAGGGAGGCGCCGGTGTGTGACGGTTTGGGTCAGAACCGCCTCAGGCTACTGTCCTCACTACTGAGAGCCATTGAAGAGTCTCATGGAGGAACTTTGTCTCACCTGGAAGCCTCCAAAGAGGTGGAGAGCTCGGCTCCACACCTGCACCGCCACACAGGTAGCTGACATAAAGACACACATTACCAGTTAACACAATGCAGACTGAAGAATGTTTGTCATCATCTTAAGCTTTTCATTGTTGACGTTGTCATA
Source organism: Blennius ocellaris (assembly GCF_963422515.1). Taxonomy (NCBI): domain Eukaryota; kingdom Metazoa; phylum Chordata; class Actinopteri; order Blenniiformes; family Blenniidae; genus Blennius; species Blennius ocellaris. The sequence continues at coordinate 6,946,518 of NC_137663.1, forward strand.
CGGCTGTATTAGTTTATTGTAGAATTCTCATCACATACAAACAACTTGGTCAGGTTGAAGTGATTGATCTCACGAAACACCAGATTTTGTCCAGAAATGTAAAATACATTTGGTTTAGTTTTTTTCTATCTAAGCTTCTGCTGCTGAGAGTGATGCACTGCCTCTTGCCCTCTTGCAACGTCTCCTCAATTATCGGATGGCGGTACGTTCAGTCTGCGATTACATTTAAACACAGAGTTTATATCTATAAAATCATTTACTCTTTACATCATAATGAGATTTTTATATTATAAGAGAACGATGTTGGAAAATGATTATAAGAAAAATGATTCATGCCTAATGGTTTTTGTTGCTTTTTCATCTTTACTGGATTTGTTTTCCCCAAATAAACCACAGAGATTCATCATTGCACACCAAGCAGTAACTTTATTTGTTTAATAACATTTTAAAGAGCAAGAAAAAAGGTCAGGTTCTTCATAATATGGCCAGCTAAGAGTTGGATCAGGGGCCGAGTAGAGGAATCGGTTATTGCTGATCAGAAGTACGGGGTGGGGTCGCTCTTGTCACACATCTGGACGTGGACGTGCGAGGTGATTCCTGGGTAGACGCTCTGCATGGGCAGCATGACGCCGATCCTCTCGCCCTTGCGGACAGTTCCGGTCGTTTTGTCCGGCCTCACGTAGAACAGCTTGAAGCAGAGGCCGCTGCCCCTCAAGTTGATTCCCTCGTTGATGGCGGCATAGTCTTGGTTGTTGTAGACGATGAGCTTCCCGTGGAGCGTGACGTCAAACGGAGCGTAGACCACCGAGCCGTCGTTGCACACGATGTCCAAGCCTTTGTGGATTCTATTCCCCCGTTTGGCTCCGTAGCTTCCACTACCCCAGCGGTCGGTCAACCTCTTGCTGTTCCCAGGGTTTCCGCTGCACAGCTGGCCGAACGTCACGCCATCACACACACACAACAAGGCTACACACACACACACACACACACACATTCAACATTAAACCCTCAGCTGCAACACAACACTGACATTTCATGCGAGAAGAGAAATTTCTCACCTGCGAGAACCACAAGTCGTTTCATCTTCATCATCTCAGAGTCGGAAGCTTTGTGCCGTTCGTTCCGTCCTCTGAGGCTTTTATTTCCCCGAGTCGGGAGTTTTTTTCCTTCCACAACACAGCAGGAGCCAATGAAGTTACTCTCATTGCGCAAAATGAGGAAACCTGCAACCTTTAGACCCATTGTTGGGAATCACTTCATAAAGATTAATGATCATCAAGGATAGTTATTGGTTATTTACTGGAATCCAGTGAGGAAGACTCGTTTTATGAGATGAGTCTGTTAGTTGAGATGAGCCTGTTAGTTTTCAGTTATCAACACATTTCTTGTTAAAAAACCAGCTAATTGTTCCTAATAGTTGTGTACAAGTTGTCCAGACCTGAGACATCAAAGTGGTGCCGACAGGAAAAGAAAGACCTTTTTACGGGAACATTTTGAGTGAGGATGTCCCAAAACAACTTTTTCCCTTCCCGATACGATACCGATGTTGCAGCCTTGAGTCTTGTCCGATACGATATCAGTCCGAATCATATCTACTTTTATTACTTGAACTGACCCATTTATTTATAACCAATTGGTGACATACATTTAAACCTTCAACATAATAGCTACAGTGTTCTACAGTTGAATACAATAAATTGGAAGACCCTGACAAATCACCTAAATAAATCCAATAAAAACAAATGATACTTTTAAAGAGCCAACAATTCCAGTTGACTTCAGGTATTTTTTACTGTCAGTATATGGTGGGAACAACTGAGGGTAGGGACAAAAACAACGACACGATATTGTCCACTGGCCAACTGCTCAAAGTTGTGAGTTCCCAGCTCCAGGTTCACTGACTGTGCCCAAAACAATGTGATCGTTGCTCTTAGTCATCGCTAAAATAAACACATCACTCTAATAACAAGAGCAGAAAACAAATAGTAATCAGTCAGTTAACTAAACTGCTGACAGCCCTTACTCCTCCTCCATCTCCACTTTCTGCAGTCCAGGCATGATGTGGAGATTCTTTTTAAGAAGATGATCATTTCAGCATTCTCTGCCGCCGGCCTGCTGCTGTGCTCCTCAATGATCATCGACGCTGTGCTAAAGAGCCTCTCCATGGTCTGAGCTCCAGATGTCGGTGGTGAAGCTCACAGCATTTGCTTTCTCCACATGTGCGGCAACACACTTTTGCATCTGGGGTAGAGTTTTGTCGACAAAGTAGTGGCGGCTAATGTTGCAAGGCTCCAGGTGCTCAATTAAGCGTTTAAACCCGACATTAGTCGTTGTTGTTGTGATGACGTGGGCTCTGCATGCTGGATCAGAGACGTTCTGTTGGCGAGATGTGGGCGCTCTTCTTCTTTGGCATTTGTGGCGGCGGCACTGATGTTAAGGTGCATTAGAGCCACCGACTTTGTTGGTGTGTGAACCACATGTGAGCCACCTATGGATAGACGTGCTGGACCGGAACATGGCCGGCTTATCGGAGCGCTTATATCGGAGGCTTTAGATGCAGTCCAATAAAATCCGATACTCATTTTTCGGCTGATATCGGACCGATATCCAATATTAACATCGGACCAGGACACCCCTAACTTTGAGCAACTGAGTTGAGAACGCACCCCGTCTGCCTTGTATTGTTTTCACTATATGGAAGTCAAATCTCAAGCAGGGAGAGCCGCTGTCGTCCAGAAGAAGCCTCAGCCGCCTCCTCCAGGTTTCAACATTCCATCTGACAGCTTCTTAAAGCTCAAACTCCACATTCAGACTGTGAAAAGCATGAAAGTCATCAGAAAACTTTCTTTTTAGGAGGGTCTTCATTTATCCACAGATAAATTCAGGAATCTGAAAGAACATTGACATCTAGACTAACAAAGATCTGTTTATTTGCTGAGATGTTCTTCATAATGTTTTGTTGAGAAACAAATATATTAATTACAGCAATTGCTTTTATGGCCACTTTAAATGTAATACATTTTAGGCTCCAATTGACATGATGCACATTATTGGCTTCATAACATTAAAAATGGCCAGAATGATCTAGGCGTCTCCTCATTCTCATTATTTCTGCACGTCAGAAACACACCGAGCTGCTGCAACCTGATTGGCTGAGTTGACGTGTTCTTTCCAGGAGATTTTGACGAGAGGAAGGCAGAGGAGGTGAAGACGTGCACGCCGGAGCAGAGGAAACCAGAGCTGTCCTCGACGCGTCGGAGAACTCAGAGGTAAACCGGAGACACGATAGTTTTCTGTTTGTTCCTTCCTGCGGCTCGGCTCTCAATCCAAACATCCCCCCGGTGTGAAATGTGTGCAGATTGTACGAGCAGCTGGAGGAGGTGAAGCACCAGAGGGCCATCAGGAGCCGACAGGAGGATTACGCCAAGAACAGACTGAAGGCCAAAGAGTTCCACAAGGTCAGCACCGCTTTATTGAATCAACCACGAGGTGAGAGCGGGACGGAGACGCCATTAAATGTCCTTTCTCTCGTTTCTACACAGAAAACCTTACAGAAGCTGCGTGCCAAGCAGACGTGACACTGGGCAACTGTTCCCCACTTTTAATTTCGGAAGGGTTTTTTGTATTTAATAAAGCATTTGAAGTTATTTGGATCTGACATTTTTCTTCACTCAACACTTGGATTAGCTCAGTTAGATTGATCAATGTCTCTCTGCTGCTGGATCGTCGGCGACGTGAAGGTTTTTTTCCACACAAACGTCCGTCCTGGAAGCGCTCCAGCGGCTGAAGGCACAGCCTGTGATGGCAGGCAGAGTCCAGCAGCCTCCACTTCTCCTTGTTGGAGCTTCACAGTTTGGAGAAGGCAACAGTTTTGGGGCTTTTCTTCTCCATGGAGGCCTGAGCCGATTTCATCACATCCTGCGTCTGAAGCATGCTCATGTTCCACGTGGCCTACAAAATTTTAATTTTAATTATTTAACACGGATAAAAAAAAGCTTTAGGACAGTGGCGCAGCTGATCAGAGCCCCTCACCATGTAGTCCAGCCCCTCCGCCACGCTGTGGTCCCTGGAGTAGAGGAGGTTGACCTTGGTGCCCTGAACGGCCACCGGGCTGCGGCCGGCCATCTCCCCGGCCAACTCCAGCGCCCCCGCCATCATCTCCTCCTTATCCACAAACACCCGGCTGGACGGGAGGCGAGTCCCACATGTGAGGGGAAAATCCACAGAGAAGGAAAAAAAAATACTTTTGTCGATCCATAATCGGCCATTTGACTTCCTGATGGCTGAACCCGTTCAGAAAACTATCACAATATTATTTGGAATTAAACGGTAATGTGACGTCTGGGCATTGAGGACATGTCAATAAAGACCAGAGGATGGACCTGTCAGCACTTTAGTAATATAAGTGAATAACTTAAAAGGGAAAAAACAAAAGCCAACTATCCAATGTGTCTAAAAATGAGAGTTTAATTCTTGATAAGAGTTAAATAGTTGGCAGTGTACCTGACCAGTCCGCTGCTCTTGGCTTCATCAGCGTACATTTTCCTGGCGGTCAGAGCGAGCTCGTTCACCAGGCTGAAGAGAGAAACACCACGACTCATGTTCAACAGAGGAAGGACAAATACTTTTGAGTCTTTGGTTCGTTCGTTTGCGAAACAAGCGATCAATGAATCTCATTTGTGAGTCGTTTATAACGTATCGCTCATCTCCCGCTGATGTTCTTGGGAAACTCAACGCTGACTCTTCACTTCCAATTCCAAACAGGATGAAAAAAAATCCTCCTTTTTACTTCCACATGAGTGAAGCTGAAGCGGATATGAGAAAGTCTCTCGCTCTGCGTTCAGAAGTCTAAAAGGATTCAAACCTGCGGCTGCCGATGACTTTGGGGAGCCTCTGCAGAGTCCCCACGTCGGCGGCCAGCCCGATGTCCACTTCCTGTCGAGCACAAACCGTCAGGAAACGCCTGGACGGTCTTCACACTACAGGTTTTCCAGATCCTACCCGGTGCCTTCATGTGATTTGAGTGTGATGAAAAGACATACTTTGACCTGGAACCAGGCGTCCTGGGTGCAAAGACGAATGTCGCAGGCTGTGATCAGGTCGACGCCTGCAGAGCAAAACAACTTGTGTTTACTGCAACTATCAACCTCAGAAACGCTCAAATTAATAAATAAATAAAACACACGAGACTGGAGTTCTACAGCAAACCGCTACTTCAGCCTGAACGCCTCCATGGAGACTCTCGACCATTAAAGGAGTAAAGTTCCTCAACTTCCTCTTCTCCTCGTATCTACTGAAAAGTTGTGATCTCAATCCCACTTTGTTTCATTCAGAGTGAAAATCAGCGACTCGTTAACTTGAACGTCTACATCAGATTTTAATGACTCTTAAAAGAACATGTTGCTCAAAAACCTCTGCATTTATCACGTCTTCCTCCTCTAACATCAGATTATAGAGTATCTTCCTCCTCTAACATCAGATTATAGAGCATCTTCCTCCTCCAACATCAGATTATAAAGCATCTTCCTCCCCAACATCATATTATAGAGCATCTTCCTCCTCTAACATCAGATTATAGAGCATCTTCCTCCCCAACATCAGATTATAGAGCATCTCCCTCCTCCAACATCAGATTATAGAGCATCTTCCTCCTCCAACATCAGATTATAGAGCATCCCCCTCCTCCAACATCAGATTATAGAGCATATCCCTCCTCCAACATCAGATTATAGAGCATCTCCATCCTCCAACATCAGATTATAGAGCATCTTCCTCCTCTAACATCAGATTATAGAGCATCTTCCCCCCCAACATCATATTATAGAGCATCTTCCTCCTCTAACGTCAGATTATAGAGCATCTCCCTCCTCTAACATCAGATTATAGAGCATCTCCCTCCTCCAACATCAGATTATAGAGCATCTCCCCCCCCAACATCATATTATAGAGCATCTTCCTCCTCCAACATCAGATTATAGAGCATCTCTCTCCTCCAACATCAGATTATAGAGCATCTCCCTCCTCTAACATCATATTATAGAGCATCTCCCTCCTCCAACATCAGATTATAGAGCATCTCCAGCCCCCCAGGGCAGACGGCTCAGCTAACAGGAGGACTGGGTCGTACCTCCTCCCACACAGGCGCCATGAACTGCCACCACAACAGGCTTCGGACACTGCAAGAAAACCAACAGTAGCGTCAGAATCCCTGAAACGACGAGCGACCGAGTGAAACGTGCCGGCAGACGCTGACCCGCTCGATGACGGAGAACGTCTCCTGGTACTTGGCGATGGTCTTCCTCAGGTTGAAGGAGATTCTGGCCGTGTCGTCGCCTTTGGGCTCCAACACTTCACCAGCCAAGTCCATGATGTCGATGCCTGGATAGAAACCCGACACGAGTCAAGGAAAACCTCTCCGAGTGACGGACTTCACTGTCAAACCTGTCGACACGCACCGGCGGTGAAGATCTTCCCGGCCCCAGAAACCACCACCGCTCTGCACTCGGGGTCCTCAGAGATCTCGTGGAAGCACTGCACCATCTCCCTGAGAGAGGAACCCACAATGAGGAGGCTGGAGATGAAAGCCAACAGCGTGAGAACCAGATTTCCTCCATCGCCGTTTGTTTCGCTACAAAACAAACCACTGGAGCAGCAGCGTGACGCTTCTGTGGTATCGGGAAATATCTGCAACCAATAGAGCGCTAACACGTGAAATCAGAAGTCACTTGATAGGTGTGTGTGTGTGTGTGTGTGTGTTTTTCTCTTGATTTCGCACAAGCAGCACCACCACTGTAGCGTACAGACATCCTCCTCAGACTTCAGGTAAAGTGTAAATGTGAAGAGTGTCCTGCCTCCAGAAGGCTTTGTTCATGGCGTTGCGTTTTTCCGGCCGGTGGAGCTCCACGTGCGTGACGGACGGCGTGGGGCGGCTGATGGCCAGCGAGGTGTAGGGGGGGGTGGGTCCCCCCGAGGACGACATGGCTCTGAGGACAGTGTGGGAGGGAAGCCCCGACCCTGCGCCTGCGAGGAAGAGGACGGCGGCGAAGCGGGATCAATGACAGATACAGAGACGTCAACTGTTCCTTTGCCTCACGCCGACGCATCGATAACAACGGGGCAGAAATGTAATGGTGTAATAGAACGAATGTTCCTGCTTCAAAAAAAGGCGGTAAGAATTACAAGTCACAAAGGCTCCAGAGAACATACAAACATACAAACGACCTTTTTGTGAAGCTGAAACTGTTAAAATTTAAAGGCCTTGTTAATTTAAAAATTTTACTGACCGTGTGGAAAATTAAGCACAAGTTGGTCCCGGAACATATTTACATGAAATTGACCTTGATCACAGAGACACAAGACGAAAAGGACATTTTTGTGTCCCTTTCTCCCGAACCGCCATAAGACAGAGGGGTTTCTTAGTTGCTGGGGTAAGATTATGGAATTCATTAAAGAACACATTCAAATGTTCTCAAACAATAAATACATTAAAAAATATATTTAAGGAGATGCAGATGGAGGAATATAAAAAAATTTTACTTGCATGTTGCAATGGGGAAATTTGTTTTGTTTTCTAAATTGTTCAAATGATTGATTTTTAAACACAGTAAAGTGTGCTAAAATGTTGCTGAATGGATCGCCGCCGTTAATGGTCATCGATTTTTCTGTACATATTCAAAGGGGCATGAAGAATAATCCAATCCAATCCACTTTATTTATATAGCACATTTTAACAACGAAGCATTTCCAAAGTGCTTCACATACTGCACATAAGAACAAAACTAAACAGTCCAACACTAAATAAGTATAAAACCATAAAATAAAAATAAAAACACATTAAAAACTACAAACACATTAAGAAACTACAAATAAGAACAAAACAATTAAAAAGAATAAATAAAAATATAAAGACGCTTCAAAAGCAATAAAATAAATTAGAACAATAACAAATAACAACAACAAATAAAACAATAAATAAAAGACACAGGGGACCACACGACTCACGCGGTGTTAAAAGCCTGAGAATAAAAGTGGGTTTTTAGACGTGATTTAAAACAGTCTAAAGTGGGGGCTGTTCGGACGTGGAGGGGCAGAGCGTTGTCTTCATCGTGCTCCTTTTCACCAGGCATGTTCACATTAATGTATGACCCTGTTAAGTAAAATGTAAACATGGTTGAATAAATTAATAAATGAAAAATGAAAATGATTGAGAAACCACAATAATACCTCATCTGCCACAGATTTGTTGGATTTGTGCTGCAAAAACGTGTTCGTCTCCTGACTGTGAGCACTGTGGTGCACAAGCTGTGAAGAACAGCTGGTGATTACCTTTCAACACTGCTGCGTTTGCTCCACAATGTATATTTAAATATCTCCCCAAAATTGTTCGGCACATTCAAGAATGCCTGGAAGACCCTGCTTTGGTATAGACATTGAGTTCACTTCCCTCTGTTTGAAAAACCAAATGTCAACATCTTGCTAAGGATGTGTAAATCTGAGTGGTTTTATTTAAATGTGGTTCATTCGAAAATCAACTAATACATATATTTTTGCAAGTGTTGCGACAAACGGTTTAAAAGCAATTGATGGATATTTTGGTTAAACCACCTTGGTTTAAAATACACAAACGAAATGACATGCTTACTTGAATTTGCTTGGTGGTTTAAACTTAAAACTATTTATTTCCTATAAATGACAATTTATTTTCAAATTATTATGTTTCATACTTGAACAAATGATTACCAATTGTATTTATTTTCCTTCTTCAAGGTTTTTTGTTTTTTTTTTAACCTAAAGAACTTTCACCTGTTGTTTCAATAAAGAAGAAAGAGGAATGTGAAGGTCTGGTTCTTGGAGTAATGTCCAGTTTAAAACATCCTGCGCACAACGATTAAAGGGACTTGACAATAAGAGTGACCTGCAGTAACAGAATGTTTCCATAAGATTCTAACTTTCTGAGATTCAAACACAAGCTTTAAGCTGCTGCAAAACGCCATCTGACATTATTCCAACGTTCTTCCATTTTCAATTCATTGTGACCACCTTAGGAGTGTGGAAAGCAGGACTGGAGAAGCTGCTTCACTCTTCATCCTCAGTCTAAACCAGCTGGATGTGATCAGGAGATGAAGACTCCTGTAAACCTGCAGCAGGATCCAGACCAGCAGCTGCTGTAACCCGGTGCCGACTGGGATCTTGTATTGAAGCCATGCTGGGTGAAGCAGGGGAACCAGCGTGGCACCAAATTGCTGGTTTATAATGTTTTTGTTGTTGTTGTTTTTTTGCCGGAAATGCCAAAGCGAAACTGCACTACAGGGGGTTAATACAGATGTGTTCAGGCGTAATGTCATGACCTTCATTGAATGACATTATTGTTACTATTCATTCTGAAATGTAGCCCGGAGTGACAGTTGTAGGGAGATTATTACATGTTTTCAGCAGCATCAGTTCAGTTTAAAGTTAAATAAAATTCTATAAAGTGTCATTAAAAAAAAAACACTAAAGTCACTTACGTGACCTTTCACCTACATATTCCCTCACCGCCTCAGTTCACTTCGGTGACAAAACAGTTCATTGACTGACGTGTTTAGGTCAATGTTGGCGTTAAAACACGTAAATTAAGACACATCTTTACACATTTGGTGGATAAACTGTGAGCAGAGACACACGAAACACAGACACTTACATTTGGTGAGAGCTGACCTGATTATCCCTGAAAACATCGCCTTTCGATCGGAGTCCAGACTCTTTAGAGTCCAATAAAACTGCAGCAGATACGAGATTAACCAAATTAAGGATTATTAAGACTTCAGCTGCAGCTCGATGCTAACCAGCCTGCTAACTGATGCTAACGGACGCTAAGCAGTCATCTTACCCACAGTTTGTGGTGTTTAACTTGTTCCCCTCCAGCAGGCGAACAAACTGTGGAAACACAAGGCGTCTCAAGTGAAACAATGAAAAAAACTTTTTTTTTTTTTAAAAAAGCTCTCCTTTGTTGCTTTTATTAACCCTTTGATAGCGAAGTGCATTCAACCTGTCAGACTGCGAAGTACGGTGGCCGACGAAGTCCAGAAAAGAGAAGACAAACTATTGTGGGGAAACACACACACACACACACACACACACACACACACACACACACACACACACACACACACACACACACACACACACACACACACACACACACACACACACACACACACACACACACACACACACACACACTTTTCCCTCCGTCATAAATGCAATGTGCTGCTGCTTTTCCTTGTTTTCTGCATTAATTCTTCAAATGCCAACATCATTCACTTCTCAGGCTATTTGAGGTTCCATTCAATTTTGTAGGTGATTCAGATTTTGGATCCGGATTTCTTTAAGCTTTTAAGGATTTCGTCAAAATTGCTTGACAGATTTTAAAGCAAATGTTCACCACTGATAAATGTTCGGGCAATGAGAACTTCTTTAAAAGTTCTAGGTTCTGCGGAGCCATATCCTGGTCCAGGTAAGCCCTGGGCGGACGTCAGAAATCTCTGAACGAAACGTTCATTGTGGCTATTTGTTTTAATTAGAATATAATTCATATTTGTTTTTACATCTTCAGCTTACAGTGTCTGTAGGTTTGAAAATGGTACGGCAGAGAGGCTGAACAAGTCACTACTGCTGAGTCACTGATATGACCACACCTCCTGAGTGACTGTGATGACCACACCCCCTGAATTACTGTGATGACCACACCCCCTGAGTCACTGCTATGACCACACCCCATGAGTCACTGATATGACCACACACCCTGAATTACTGTGGTGACCACACCCCCTTAATTACTGTGGTGACCACACCCCCTGAATTACTGTGGTGACCACACCCCATGAGTCACTGCTATGACCACACCCCATGAGTCACTGATATGACCACACCCCCTGAATTACTGTGGTGACCACACCCCCTGAGTCACTGCTATGACCACACCCCATGAGTCACTGATATGACCACACCTCCTGAGTGACTGTGATGACCACACCCCCTGAATTACTGTGATGACCACACCCCCTGAGTCACTGCTATGACCACACCCCATGAGTCACTGATATGACCACACCCCCTGAATTACTGTGGTGACCACACCCCCTTAATTACTGTGGTGACCACACCCCCTGAATTACTGTGGTGACCACACCCCATGAGTCACTCTATGACCACACCCCATGAGTCACTGATATGACCACACCCCCTGAATTACTGTGGTGACCACACCCCCTGAATTACTGTGGTGACCACACCCCCTGAGTTACTCCTATGACCACACCCCCTGAGTTACTCCTATGACCACGCCCTCTGAAGGCAGACTGCTGCTCTACCTTTGCAGCTCATGTTTGCACTTGCACAGTCAGTTTCCCCATATCAAATCATTTACACAAACAGGCAGATCCTTACGCTGCCTTTGGACATAACTGTGATATGTTAAACACTGTACATACGTTCACAGTGCATTAGTGACTCGGTACAGAGCTGCTATGCTCTCCAGCCAGTTGGCAGGATAACAGGCAGGATGACAGTGCGAGAGATGATAAAGAAGTTTTCTCAACTTTCTTTTGAGGGAAAACAGCAGATTTTAACAGAAGGGAGACCAACACCCGAGCTACCAGACCTTCACCAAAGGAAAGGTAAGGAAATGTGTACGTACTTTCCACAGTGAATGGTACACAAGGAAAGATTGGCTGCACTGAATCCTTTTCTGCTTTCCATGTCTGGACTAATGCAGGATACTGTGATTAGAACAACTTGGCCTGTGCCATAGCCAAACATGAAAAGTCAGTGGTCCACACACAGAGCCTGATCTCTGAAAACATTTGGCCACAGCAGAATTGACCTGGCTTTAGACGAGCAGCGATGGAAATGACATTGAGCTGCTGCAGCAACCAGTGTCGGGGACACCATGTTTGTCTTGAAGAACCAGCGTGAGTCGTTTTACTCCTTCAATGATCGTTTCCTGTCGCGGTGCGACGCCATGAACTTGATTGACAGTAACAAGTGCTTGCAAATGGAGGCACAATTCCAGAACGTGGGAGAACTTGACTTTCTGGCTTTAGTTGACTATAAATAGTTTGAGGATCTGTCAGCCCACTTTAATAATGCAAAACTGCACAACTTCGCTAAATATGGCAAGAATTTTGACTTTCGCTCTTCCGTGATCCACGTCTTTGTCAAGGACAGGTGCATGTACTTCATCTTCAAATAAAATAAGTCTAAACGCTGTTCACTGCTATTGAATAATTGTTTATGCTTATTTGATGGTATTTTACGATCTTGAATATTACAGACAAACACGTCAGTCAACGGCAGTTGACAGAGGCTCTTATATTGATAGGCACAAACAGGAACAATGGCAGACAAAAAACACAAAACTCTTCTCACTCCTGATTATTATTATGTAACGATCACGGAGCTGATCGCTGCAAAGTATTGGAGTTTTTGGTTCGTCGTGTTTTAGATGCCTTTATTGAGGGTTATATTAGGTTTGTCGTTAGTTAGTTCCTCTAGTTTACTTTAATTTAATATTTGTAAGTTGGCAACCAGGAGTGAAAAGGATTTTGTGTGTCATCTAATCCTGCCATGGGGTTCTAGTTTGGATGACCTCTTCTATCTGCAGTTGCAATCAAGGTAGAAAGATAATCTCAGATGCAAATTGCCCGCGCCCGATGGTCACTGTACGTCACTGTTTATATCTGGATCTGGAAAATTCCGCTCAGGCTCATTTGGTTGTTTGTTGGAAGAAGTTTGGAACGACGTGGTGACTGTAAGTTTTATATGTTATCATGTCATCAACAAGGGGATTGTCTGTTGTACAGATCTACAAACAATCCTTCATTCCAACTGCAAGAGACACTCTGAACAAAATGAGATAAGAAACTAGAAGTTACATATAAATGTTTTATTTCTACATTTATCGGCTACTGTTTCCTGTGTCCTTTTAGCATTTCCTTTCTGTCTGTAGTTGCGTTTTAAGTGTGTTTTTAATATGTTGTATTTTATTGTTTGGGCCTTATTAAAGAAGAATTTCTGTCACCGCTGGGGGCAGACAATAAGTTTCTTCTTATTTAATCTTATCTTCAGAAGTTAAACTTCTGATAAGAAAGAAACTCATGTTCAGTATCCAAAACTTGTTACTACCATTGCAGTTTAAGATATGAAATAAGTCCATGTAAGCTTGTAGGGCTGTTAAGATTTTATAGTGTACAGTTCATTAATCCAAATTAAAAATTAACAGCTTAGTGTATTTTATGACACAAATATAACCGAATCATTTCCCGTTAAGCAGGTGGTGCCCCAAGGTATCAGATCCCATTTTTAAATCTAATTGATCACTATCTTTGATAAATATTAATTGTTATTAATTGTTTTCCATTGTTTTACCCAAATACTCCCCTGTATGTATGTATGTAGGTATGTATGTAAGTAAGAAAGAGCAAAGAACAAGACCTGGAGAATTTCGTCTCAGGAAATTGTTTTGGTACACCAAGTAGATAATAAAAAGGTCATGTAGTTTTGTTCACAACTGACAACATCTGACAACTTTATTTCAAAAATTTAAAAAGATCCATTATGGGGTCATGTTATACAGCTTTACAGCACAATGTCTCATTTGCTGCAAGTTCTGCTGTGTCTGTGTGAGCTGGACTGGCTCCGCCCACACAGGCCCTGTGTGGGCGGAAGAAGAGGAAGTACTTCCTCTTGTGGTGCCATGTGCCAGAGCAGAGCTGCCTAATTGTGGGAGGAGTCAAAGGGGAGGAGCCTACCTTGATTGTGATTGGCTAAACCCCGGATGACACTATATAGGGTTTGATTTCTGATTGGCTGGTTGGAGCAACACACTTTTTAAAACCTGGAACAAGCCGGGGAGAGAGAGGACACACTTTCTTCTCTTCTGGGGCGTCGGTCCAGGTGTGGGATCACGCATTACTGTTGTGAAACTATTAGAAAGTCAATTTAGCATAAATGACTCCTTTAAAAAGGCCATACAGTAAACATGGATTTTGCTATTGCTGGTACAAACCCACTTAAAACCCTAACTATACAGAGAACGCACTGGGGCTTACTGAGGAAGCCAGCAGGAAAAAGGGGGCTATTTAAGCAGCACATGGCACACTGCACCTCGGATACCCAGAGTGCACTTGACTGCAAAAGAAACACCACCACCGCCACCACCAGGGGAACCGGCTGCCATGCGCTGGGAGCCCACAGCTCCTGCCCGACACACACACACAAGAAAAAACTGACCCAGCAATAGAGAATGCGACAAAAATACAAAGATGTAAAACAAATGTACTAAATTTGCACAAAAAAAGAAAATATAAAAAGACAAACATAAGGAAATCACTGAACCCAATTGTTGAAGACGTCAATGAATGAACCATACAAAATAAACCACACTAAGCTATGTGGAGGAACACACAGTGAAAAACCACAGACAAGAGCTCCCAAAATAAAATCCGAAATGTGAGGTGGTCACGGTGAACCAAAGGTTGATCGCAATATAAAAGCGAGGTAATAAAACAGCAGAAAACAAAGCAGTGAAGACAGAACAGTCATTCTAGGACAGGTGTTTCCCTACAAAGCAAGTCAGCAGTTGGCAGTCCCGTCAACTTTTCTCGTTACAGTTGAGAAGCCTTCTTCGAAAACTGCTTATTGTACAGATTGTATGTGTACTGCAGCACCGGAGTAACACATTTTTGACATTTGCGCTTGATTTCAGGCTTTACCGTTGTGTTCAGGTTAAAGCCCAGACTGAGCTTTCCTACACCAAAGTTATTGTTATGGAGCGGCGCCGCAACACCAGCGAGGCAGGAGTGAGTCAGCTTGGCCTGCAGCTGTTTGAGCTCAGACACCTCCCTCTTCATCTCCTCCATCCCAACCACACTCTCCACTTTGTGCCAGAAGGTGGCGTTGAAGTGCTGGTAGATCTTCCAGTCCAAAGCGTTGTCCGTCTTGATGTCCTCTGCAGTGTCTGGTAAAAGAGACAAACGGCGTTGGTGAGCGCGGTCATTGCGGCGCATGAAGGGAGCCACGTCCTCCAGAGACCAGCAGAGGGTGTGCTTGAGCAGGACGAGGGACTCGTCAAAGTATTCGTTGATGAGAAGAAGGTGGAAGTCTTTTTCCATGTTTGCGATGACTTTGGCGGCTTTCTTCTCCTGGTTTTTAGCTTCAGTTGTAACCAAGTTGTCGAAACCGAAGTCAAAAGCGAAGTTGTTGAAGGTGAAGGCGCTCTTGTTTGGTGACATGTGATTTGTCAAGCTGTCCTCCACCAAGCTGTCCAGGACGTGGTTGCCGGGGAATATTGCACTGGCCTTTAAGAACATGAACGCTGACTGCACCAGAAGCACAGGATGTCTCAGAATTGAAAAGTAAAAGGTGTCTTCAGGCATCACTTTGGCCACCTGCAAAATAAAATAATAATAAAAAAAAAAACATCAAAAATTGTTCAGGAAAAATGTTCGCATATATACATTTACTTCAAAAACATTGAGCAATTTTACCCAATGATAGAAAACATGGGTGATTTCTCAGACATTACGAGGTTTACACTGCAGCAGCAGACACACCAACATCAATGTAGTTAGTATGCCGAGCCACGGGAGGGCGCTGTTGCTTGTTTTTGTGATGAAACTACAGAGATGTGTACAGAGAACAATATGCTATTGTTGGGCCACTCAACCTCATGGAAGGGGGGAGGGGGGACCACGTTTTGAGAACAAAGAGACCACACATGGTCAGAACTGGAAAAGTTCGCCATTGGTCATGTGACCCTCCCCCGGATCCAAGCAAGAGATGTCGGTGGGGAATCAAAAATGGCGGTGTTGCGGGCGCCGCCATACTTATTTACCGGTCGCCGCCATTTTGAAATAGTGCGTACCGGAAGTGACGTTAACAGACGCGACATACAGGAAGTGACGTATCAGATCGCGAACGTCGGGAATTACGTTTTCAGCCTTCTTGAACGAGGCTCCCTCGCACGCGCCCCTGTGCACGCACTTATTTCGACCGAGGAAGGGGTACTCCATCATAATAATAACATTATTATTATTATTATTATTATTATTATTATTATTATTATTATTATTATTATTATTATTATTATTATTATTATTATTATTATTATTATTATTATTGTTGTTGTTGTTGTGTCTGTGTGTTTGCTGTGTTTTGCTCAATAAAAGTTTCTATTTAAAAAAAAAAAAACTCCACGCGTGGCTCTGACCCGGAAGTAGTTCCGGACACGTGTTCCTCGTGTGTCTGTAGCTGAGTGAGCTACACGAGCTGCACGAGAGTCAGTCAACGTGAATGTCTGTGGAGATGGTGGAGCTGTTGGAGCCGGTCCGGCCCGCAGGGGCCCGGCCCGCCGCGGTCCTGCAGCAGAGCCGAGTCTTCCTGGACTTCTTCTGGGACCTGGCCAAGCCGGAGCAGGACGTCCGACTCAAGGCGGTGGAGAGTCTGGTGGAGTACCTGAAGACCGAGGACAAGGTGAGGAGGCTTCTGGGGCTCAGGGGACAATGTGAAGAAGTAGAGGGGACCGAGTGAAGAAGAGGAGGGGACAGAGTGAGGGAGAAGAGGAGACAGAGTGAGGAAGAAGAGGGGATAGAGTGAGGAAGAAGAGGAGACAGAGTGAAGAAGATGAGGAGACGCAGAGGGGATAGAGTGAGGAAGAAGAGGAGGCAGCGTGAAGAAGATGAGGAGACACAGTGAGGAAGAAGAGGGGATAGAGTGAAGAAGATGAGGAGACACAGTGAGGAAGAAGAGGGGATAGAGTGAGGAAGAAGAGGAGACACTGTGAGGAAGAAGAGGAGACACTGTGAGGAAGGAGAGGGGATAGAGTGAGGAAGAAGAGGAGACACTGTGAGGAAGGAGAGGGGATAGAGTGAGGAAGAAGAGGAGACACTGTGAGGAAGAAGAGGAGACACTGTGAGGAAGGAGAGGGGATAGAGTGAAGAAGATGGGGAGACAGTGAGGAAGAAGAGGAGACACTGTGAGGAAGAAGAGGAGACACTGTGAGGAAGAAGAGGAGACACTGAGGAAGATGAGGAGACAGAGTGAAGAAGATGAGGAGACAGAGTGAAGAAGTTGAGGAGACACAGTGAGGAAGAAGAGGAGACAGTGAAGAAGATGAGGAGACACAGTGAGGAAGAAGATGAGACAGAGTGAAGAAGAGGAGGAGACAGTGAGGAAGAAGAGGAGACAGTGAAGAAGATGAGGAGACACAGTGAGGAAGAGGAGGAGACAGAGTGAAGAAGAGGAGGAGACAACGTGAGGAAGAAGAGGGGATAGTGTGAGGAAGAAGAGGAGACAGAGTGAGGGAGGAGAGGGGACAGAGTGAGGAAGAGGGGGGGGCAGCGTGAGGAAGGAGAGGAGACAAGGTGAAGAGGAAGGGGGAGACGGTGAGCAATAAAATAGAAAACGTGAGGACGAACATAGACAAGTTGAGGATGAAGAGTAAACGAGGAGAGGATGAAGAGTAAACGAGGAGAGGATGAAGAGTAAACAAGGCTCTGGAGGTCCACTAAACAGAAAAGTCAATTAAAACTGATGAAAGTCTTCACATAATCAATATAATTGAATCACAGTAAGAAAATATCTCTGATCACTTATTTTAGCCTTCAATGGTTCAGTTTTATAATAATAAAAATAAGAATTTCACTCACATGTCATTTAACACAAACTTTACATTGAGTGTCAAGGGATCAATAAATCTCATGTGACAAGGTTTCAGTCTGAGTTTGTTTGTCTTTTAACTTGTGAGGCCGGCTTTATTATTCTACATGTTTGATTATTGGATAACATTCATCAGCGTCACTGCTCAAACCAACAATTCATTTCTGTTGCAAACTTGATTAATTCAAGTGTGTGTGTGTGTGTGTGTGTGTGTGTGTGTGTGTGTGTGCAGGCAGAAGAGCTGGAGTACACCTTCAAGAGGCTGGTGGAGGGCCTGGCTCACACGCGGGAGGCGGCGCGGCCCGGCTTCAGCCTGGCTCTGGGGCAGGTGAGTCGCTGCACGGCAGCTTCTCACGCCACCTTTGTTTCAGTTTTCCGCCCAGAGAGTCACGTCTGTCGGCCGGCGGTTTGTCCCTCAGGTCCTGAGTTCCTTCCCAGACGTCTCCCTGCAGAGTACGCTGGACCGCATCAAACAGAAGCACGACCTGCAGGCCGTGAAAAAGGTCCGTCCAACCTCCTGAAGTTGTCAAATGTTCATCCTGGATGTTTGCGGAGGTCAAACTCTTCCTGTGTTTGTTTAGAAACTTGCCAGAAACGCCATGTTTGGGAACCTGTTCGGCGTCCTCGCGCTGCACCAGTCCGGCCGCCTCTCGAAGGTATGTCCACTGACGTTTAACGGAACACGCCACAGCTTCAGGGTTAGACAATACGGACAAATGTACTTGGTGAAGAACATTTAGGTTTTAGGTTCCATTTCAGCTCTCGCTATTAAATTCCTTCATGTAATTGTTGGATGTATTATTATTGTTCATTCCCTCCAATATGTCACTAAATAATACTATAAAGTTTGTTTTTATTCAGTACAGTTACTTTACAGTTTTTAGTGACTATTCGGAGTCATAGTAACGTCCTTTCAGTTTTCCTCTGATTGGTTGTTTATTTGTTTATTCAAGCTTCAGCTGTCTATAAATATTTTATTCGATTTGTTGACAAAGGAAAAGTTCATATTCTAACTGCAGAACTTCCACATGTATTTTTATCTATTACAAAAAACTCAAATATTTTAGGTCTTTTTGTGATATTCTATCTAATTTTGTCACAAGTCATTGAAATTAAAATATCTGTACAAATTATATTTTATCAGATCATATGTTGTTTTTTTTCTAATAGGAATTTAACCTGAGCCTATATTTATCTCAATTAACAAACATTTTGGAAATATACATAATGAATATGGAGGACTACTGATAAACTAATGAACATTTTAATAATGTTGTATGACAGGAGCCTTTTTCCCGGATGTTGTTGTGTTTCGAGGTGAAAGTGTCACACTGCACCATCCTGTGGCAGAAGATGGTATTACAGCTCTGCTCTGTCTGCAGACAGCCACAGAAGTGAAGTCCAAACTTTCTGTTGATGATTAAAATAGTTTTCTTCAATTTAAAAAATGTGACATACGACACCATTTTTTACAAAATTGTAGCTGCTTCACACTTCCTTCACCATCAACTTTTTATCATAACAATATCTTTTAGTAGGAAAAGAAAAACGCTGCATACTAATTCATTTCATCAACTAAATCAGTGGTGTCAAACATGCAAGCAAATTCAAATGTATATATTTTTCAAACTAATGTGTTAAGAGCAGCAGACACAACCCTGAGACCCGAGCTGAGATATCAGTTCTGCTGCCATGAAAGATGACGAACTCACCTCAGTTTATAAAAACATCCTTGATGCATCAACTATAAGGGAAGTTTATTTTAACTCCCACTGTGTGTTTCACCAGAAGGTTTCATTAAATTAGGATTTATGCTGAGGTTGTTGTAGTTTTCTGCAGTAATGGTCTTGTTTTTGTATAAATATAGGCACTTTAAATTCAATGATTATGGCTCTAAGTCACTGCTCCGGCCCTCTCGGCACGGGGCGGCACGGCTCGCTTGGTAGAGCGACCATCTCTCAATTGGAAAAACTCATCCCTGCCTGTATACATGCCGAAGTGTCCTTGAGCAAGACACTGAACCCCAAAGTGCACAGAGGTGAACAGAGTGAGTGGTTGGTGGTGATTGGCGGCTGTGGCTTCATACGTATTTCACCGCCATCCAGGCTGAAGTGAAGGAATAATGCAACGTGAAGCGCTTCATAAAACCTCTCTGCGTTATAGGAGGAAACTGGGTTCCTGAACTAAAGTGTGCTTTACACCCCTGCTTCCTGCTAGGCAGTGTTTAACGTCGAGTGTGTGTGTGTGTGTGTGTGTGTGTGTGTGTGTGTGTGTGTGTGTGTGTGTGTGTGTGTGTGTGTGTGTGTGTCTGCAGGAGCCGCAGGTGCTGTTGGGGTGTGTGCAGCTCCTCCAGAGCCTGACTCAGCACAAACAGCACCTGAAGGACCTGCCGTCCAAAACCATGATGGACATCCTGGTCGAGGTGAGCGACCACTGCAGACCCTCGCTGACGAGACGGTTAACGTTCCCAAGGCTCACGTGTCTCTGACGTGGTTCTGCCCCCCCCCCACACCCCCCTCCCCCCAGGTCCCGGAGGAGGTGTTTGAGCAGGTCCTGCTGGCCGCTCTGCAGACCGACCTGTCGGCGGCGTTCAGCACGCCGGAGCAGCTGCAGCTGCTGCTCGTCGCGCTGCAGCACTTCCCACAGAGCCTCAAGCCCAAGAAGCTGAAGAAGCTGCTGGGCTCGTCCACCATCATCAACGCCGACAACGTCCCCAAGTACGAACCCCGTGACCGGACCTCTTTGAGAAGGGCGTCTCGGTGTGATGGTTTGTCAGCTCCGCTCTGTTGGCCGTGTCGTTAGCGTGTGCCGCTGTGGCCTCCGGCAGGTTGACGGAGGTGCTGAGGATGACGGCTCGCTCCATGAAGAAGGAGAATGTCCTGCCGCCCATGGTGCTGGACCTCCTGAAGCTCTCCCTGAAGGAGGACAGCTTCCAGCTGTTCTGGAGCAAAGCCATCACGGAGGGCATGTTCCAGGAGCCGTCCGGGCCGACTCAGTGAGTGAACCGCTTGCGCGGGCGTTGTCCTGAAGCGACGCCGTCCCGGGCGCGCGTCGCCGCTCCGCTGCCACAGCGTCGGTCCCAGGGTTGGTGTAACGCGCTCTCCGCTCTCCGTACAGCTACCTGAGCTTCCGCCTGCTGGGCAACGCTCTGCCGCTGCTGTCGCTGCAGCAGCTGAAGGAGGTGCTGTCCGGGGAGGTGATGATGCACTACGGCGAGCACGTGGTCACCGCACAGGTCAGACTTTCATTCACGTCAAGAGAAAACCGTTCCGGTGAGAGGCTAAGATCGGGTAGCGGCTCGTTTCCTGTGTTGTCGTTTAGTGACGACCAGGACGAAACCGTTTCTGCCGACAGGTGATTTGTTGTGGTAACGAAGGAAATAAAGTTTTCAAAGCTGCACCAGAAAATCATTTTAGATCCAATTGGCCAGTTTACGTTGAAGCACGTGGCTGATGGGCTTTACTCGGCCTGAACTCAGGTTCAACTCAGGTTCAACTCAGGTTCAACTAAGGCCTGCCTCACATGAGCTCATTTCTAATCGTTTAACTTGATAACTTTAGAATGTGTCTCTGATTCACACCTTAATGGTTACGTTTAGAGGAGATCAGCCTGACTGAGTGTGAGACCAGCAGAAAGTCCCTCAAATGAAAAAACAACCAAATTCTCATTTAATTTTAACAGTGGTCTTTGTTTTAGCTTTATTTTTTTATGACCCAGCATTACTTTTAATGGTTCTGCTTTTTGTTTTAATGTATGTAAAACCTTCTGAGAAACTCTTTGAATTTGTCTTCATGGTTCTGTGTAATAAACCTCCACAGTCTGAGGAGCTGTCAATAACAATAAACCATATCAATTAATAAAAATAAATAAAAAAGAATACATTTTTTAACGCGATCTACAAAATGTTTTTATTTGTATTTCAAAAACAAGCTTCTCTCACAGTATAGTCAAATATACTTCAGCGTGGAGCGGAGCGTGTGAAAACGTAACCGACCACCACCACAGGCGTAGAAACCTGGAAGCAGCTCATCCTTCTCTTCCCTCCCAGAAACCGGACCGTTTCAAACTGTCCCCGGAGATGGACGTGTTGGTGTCCAGCTTCCTGGAGGGCTGCCGGGACTCGGACCGGCAGCTGGCCGTGGTGCTGGGCTTCTCCTCGCTGACCCACCAGGGCTCCCCGGTGGTGCCGTCGGTGTGGCGGGTGGTGCAGCACCTGCAGCCCGCGGCCCTGCAGAGCTACGTGGGCTGGTTGAAGAGCATGTTCCTGCAGCCGCGGATGGACAAGCTGCTGGACTTCAGCACCCGCAAGCAGAAGGCGGCCCAGGAGACGCCGGAGCAGTGGGTGTGAACTTCTGCTTTTACTCTGGAGGCCTCAAACTGTACGAAAGTAACTCCCGTTTGTCTTTGTCAGGAAGGAGAATTCAGTGTTCCGGCTGAGGAAGTGGATCGTCTCGCGGCTCTGCTCCATCATCGACAACCACCAGGTGAAGAAGCAGGAGGATCTCGTCATGGACGTGGCCAGGTGAGCCGGCTGCCGGTTCCTCCATTTTAAATGTGTTAATGAGGAGAGACGCCGCGAGCTCATGTTTCTGTTCCAGGTTTGTGTTCTTCCACGCTTTCTTCAGCACCAAGAAGTCATCGCCCGAGGTCAACGAGACCAGAGAGAAGCTCTCCGTCCCGCTGGACGAGAAAACCAGAGTGGTGCTCGTCAACTCATTCTTTGGGTGAGTGATGGTAGTCGATGACCACAGAACATTTCATCTGGCATATTAAGGCACAAGAAATTCACTCTTTACGTGCTTTTTCTACTGAGGTTGTCACATAATGATTATATAATCATGTAAAGATTTATTTTAATTCAAGTGAATGCACTGCAGGACAAGCAGGTCCTCATCCAAGATGGTGGGAATTACCCCTGTGGATTATTAATCTGCAATGTGGCGCTGTAGTTTAGGTTATGAGAAGGAAACCTAATGAAGCCGGGGCATTTCAGATCACCTGTGTTCTTACTGGTGTTGAAGTTACGAGAGTTTTGTTCCGGTCAGGAAGCTTTGGCCCTGCTCCTCATGAAGTCGGGTTGTCCTGTGTTGTTCTGCGTCGTCCTCACCCGCGACTGGTCCTGTGAGATTGTCGGAATTTACACCATTATTTCTTTTCTTTATACAAGAAACAAGCAAAAGTGGATTATTCCTTATCCAATATACTTTATGGCAACAAATGACTCAGATGTAAAATGAAATGATCAGATAATTTAAAACAATCAGATTTACAATGCCATAAAGAACCATATCTGCTTTTACAAACAAATCATTTGACCTAATCCAGAATCAAACAACAAACATTAACCTCCTCAACTCGTCATAAAGCAAATAAACATGTCTGAGAAATTGTACAAAAGCACCTTCTGACAAAAAAAAGATTATTTAATGTTAACAGACCACTAATTGCTTCACAGAAAAAATCTAAATGAATAAAACTTAATCATTTAATACTAAATAAATACTGGCTAAGATTACATCTTATAGTGTTTTGGTTTGTTTCCCCTCTGTCGTCACAGGATTTCTCACCACCACAGCTCGCAGACCGTTTATTAAATCGAGAAAAATTCTAAAACTACCTGAAAGTAGAGACGTGTACAGTCAGCATCAGTCCCGCGGTCACTGTTATAGACAGTTTAGGTTTCCAGGAATTGTCACACATTTTTAACATGAACTTCATTTTAGCATCAAAAATACTCAGTGATGTTAAAAAGCTGCCACACATTCAATAATGTAAGTTGTCTTTGAAGCGGAAGCTTGAATTTGCTGCACGTTTCACAGCCATGAAATGTCGTTTAATCAACTTGATCCAGCATGTTGGAAATTCAGTTATATTCTCAAAGGCGAGTCTCATTCTCGCCTCAAATGTGTAGAATAAAACATCAAATTGATTTATGAACGTGTTAAATGACAGTTGACAGGGGAGTTAATAAAGCATGAGAGGAGAAGCTCCAAGTCGACGTCCTGAACGTCACGCTGTGATTTGTGACTCCCACCACACAGACTCCTCCTGTCCATGCACCACCTGCCGCTCGCCGACGAGCCGGCCGAAGGAGGAGCGGCGGCCGGCCAGAAGCGCGTCCTGGGCGTGACGGCCGACGGCACCATGTGGATCTACCACCTGGTCCGGTACGCTCAGGTCCTGCTCAACCAGCCCAAAGTGGCCCAGCACCGGCAGCCGTTCAGCCCGGAGCAGAGGCAGGCCTGGGACAGGTGGGGCGGCCGCGCTGACCGTCACTGCATCTGGAGCTCGGCTGCTTTCGAGACGCAGCCAAGCCACTCCTCCATGTGTGCTCACAATGTGTTCGTGGTTTCTTGCAGCATGCTGGAGTCGGTGTCGAACTTGAAGAAGAAAGCAAAGAAAGGCCCGTCGGCAGAAAGCAGCGCCTTCCAGCAGCTCTTCCTGCTGGTCGGCATGCATCTCTTCAAGGTAGAACGTCCGGAATTACGCTGAAAAATGAAGGGAATGACTCGGAATTCATTTGTTGGAAGAAATGTTACAAGCAAGACACCTTATGTTGGCAGAAATACACATAACAAATCATCCACACAGTCAAAATGTACTAAAACATGCAGCTTATTTGAACAATTATTGAAGCTTCAGCATCAGTTTTTATTTCCAGTGCAGAAAGATTGAGATGTAAAACCCTAAAGACATGGGAAAAAAAGTCTACAATGATAGTTTTTTCATGTCATGCCAGCTCAAGAAAAGTATTTACAATGACGTATAACAATTTCGCACCATTTCATGATACTCTTGTTTACAGAAACCATATATCTAAACAACTTGTAAAGAATGCATTGTTAAAAACAAAATCAATGCAAACCTCTGCACACAGACATGTTCACATATCTACTAGTGATACATTACTGTGCAAAAGCTTTAGGCTTTAAGAGTTGAGTTTTAAATGCAAAATAAACACAGGAGAGAAACTGGTACTTGGTAAGATCATGTAAACCTGGAATAACCTCATTATGTTAAGATCAGACTATATGTGTGTGTGTGTGTGTATATATACATATATATATATATATATATATATATATTTATTTATTTTTTGTATTGATTTGTATATATTTTCCAATTTATTGTTGTTGAAATCCAGTCTCAATGTTTCTTGTTGATATATTTGTTTTTCATCAATTCACCACTGAGTGGATTTGTGTGAGTGTCAAACACACATTTCAGTTTAAGGGCCACATTCAGCCAAATTTCATCTTGTGTGAGGCGGACCAGTAAAATAGTGTCATAGTGATCTTTAAATTTAAACTCAAGTTGTTTCTTTATTGCGGCGCAAAGAATATGATGAAAATGTCTAGATTTTCACAAAACCAAACAATTACGATGGAAAATGACTGGAATCTCAACATAAAGCCTTCTGGTGCAAAATACTGTGAAAAGTTAAAGAACACTTGCATTATGGGTGTTTTTCTAAACTCACCCTGACAGCGTGGCTTTGAGAATAATGTTAATGACATGTTTCTGTCCTGCAGGCCCCCGAGGAGCTGCTGGACATCATCAAGGACCTGCAGAGCTGCGTGGACAAAGCTCAGGAGAAGAAGGTCCAGAAGAAAAAGAAGAAACAGGGTGAGGCTGGTGTGAAACGCTTTTCTGTTGTCGTAGTGAAGTGGCCCTTTTTTAACCGAGGAGATAAACCATTCCAGATGCAGAGCAGCAGGACGAACCCGACTGGGTGGAGGTGATGGTGGACATCCTGCTGTCCCTCATGTCCCAGCAGAGCCGACACATCCGGCAGGTCTGCAAGACGGTCTTCTCCTCCATCTGCCCCCACGTCAACGCCGCGGCCCTCGCCGCCATCCTGGACGTGAGTACCGGAGGTTTCATTGGAGGAGCCGTGGTCACTGGACGCCCGTGACCTGGATTGACCCCGCGTGCAGGTTCTGGACCCGGAGAAAGACGACGAGGACGACGGCGCCGTGGTCGTCACTGATGACGCCGGCGCAACTCGGAAGGAAGCTGAGGATGATGAAGATGACGAAGAGATGGAGGTCAGCCATTTTCATATTTATTTATTTTTTAAATTGGTTTTATTTACTGTTAACTTGTGCTGATTTGCTTCGTGTGACTGAACGAGAAGTCGGAGGATTCAGACGGTGAGACTGACGAGGAGGACGGAGATGACGATGAGGATGAGGATGAGGAAGATGAAGAAGAAGAAGAACAGGGAGAGGAAAAGATGGAAGTGGACCAAAGCTTCCGCTTGGAGCTGATGAAGGTCCTCCAGCAGAAGCAGGCTCTGGTGAGAACACTCTTCCTCTTCATGTGGTGAAATGTAAAGTTTTCCCTGCAGTCGTACTTCCACTGCAAAAGCAACTTCGTCACTCTGTTCAGGCCAACGAGGAAGAAGGCAGCAGTGACGACGACATGGACGACGAAGCCATGATGGAGCTGGACAAAAGCCTGTCCGCGCTCTTCTCGGGGCAGAAGAAAAAGATGCAGGCCAAAAAGGACGAGAAGACGAAGCTGCAGAAGGAGAGGACGCTCGTCCGAGAGTTCAAGATCAAGGTAGCATCCACACCTGATCTCGGCCCCAAAACGCAGCGAAGAGTCCGTGTCTTCCTTTGAAAGCGCCGCGTCAGCGGGGCTGGATGGCGCGGCGAACAAGCGACAGAGTGTGATTGGTTGACTGTCCTCCGGTGGCCTGCAGGTGTTGGACCTGGTGGAGGTGTTCGTGGCGCGGCAGGCCGGCAGCCCTCTGGTGATGGGTCTGGTGATGCCGCTGCTCGCCATCATCGAGAAAGGGATGAGCTCCAACAGCGAGCAGCAGGAGCAGGACTTCCTCCGGCGAACTGCAGATATATTTCGGTGAACACTTTTGTGAACGTCGGTTTAAATCTTCAGCTTTGATCGCCTTGAAACCAAACGGCCACTAAATCTGCGTTGCTCAGAAACTTTTGCTCACTCAGAAGTCAAGAAGCAAACACCTCCGGTTCATGAATATATATATAATAATGTGCTGCAGCCTTCATTTATAAGTTTAGATGATCTCCAGTCAAGTATCTGTACAACAGCTGTGATGAAACCTTCAGTCACTGACCGTGTTGCTTTTTGACGGAAGTTTTCAACCAAAATTTGTGATTTTGGAGAAAAGTGATCAGCTGGAGTTACACATGTTAGAGATCAAGTGTTGTACATTTACACTCCAACAGGAAGAGTGAGGCCTGTGTCTTTATTTTTACTGTTGGCTGAAAATGAGAATCAGAAAAAAAGATGGCGATCTGAGCTTTTATTTATTTAATACGCTGCATCAAGCCCGTGACTCAGTGACGTTCACTGAACTCCTTTGCAGCCCTTCACGACAGCTTCTATCAGAGTTAATCTCTTCACCTGCTGAGGGTTAATACCTTCAGTTTCCTCTCGCCGGTAAAATGCTCAGTTGAAGGGGAGTGGAGAAGTTAATTGAAGGCAACGCAGACTCAGAGAAATATACACAACCTATGATGCCACGCAACTCTGAGGCTTGGATCCACAAAAGTATCTGCAGGAAATAACCTTAACGGGTTTAGTAAGACGAAATTAAGATAATAAAACATCTTTTCCCAATTTTTAGTTTTTTAAACATCAGAGTGGGATCAGTCAGCAGTCCAACCATCTGTTATTTGAATGCTGAGAACTGTTTTGTATATTCTAGTGAGTGAAAACAAGGAAAGTCTCATTATAAGCTGAGCTGGAGTGACAGTGTTTGAATAAAACTCAATATTTAATGTTCTTATGTTAATGCTTTTTTGTATGCGAGGATGAATATTGCATTTTTTATTCTTCCCCCAGTTGAACACTTGCTGTTAAAGTTAAACTTCAGTCTTTTGTTTTTTTCTGTCGCTTCAACAGAAACCAGCTGTGCAGGTCCAAAGTGTACTGCAGGACCGCTGGTGACAGACAGGGGGAGCTCCACGACCTGCTGGACAAGCTCATGACAAAGAGCCAGAAACTGTCCGACTCCTCCGTCTCTCTTTATTACTTCAGGTGCACCAGAGTTATTAACACCATGTATGAATGCCTGAAGATTAAATCTGACTGGATATGTGAACATTAAGAACTCGGGAGTGAAAGATGACCCATCGGATTTGATTGTGTAAGCTGCAGCACGCGGATTTTTTGTGATTGATCGTGCTGATTCTCGTCCTCGCAGTGCCTGTTTATATGTGGTGAAAGTGCTGCGAGGGGCTCCTCCTGCGGAGAGCAAAGAGGAGCAAAGCGCCGACAAATCTGCAGCCAGCGACGTAGGTTTACACTGCAACTGCATGATGTACAAGTACTGTGGCTCCACATGAAGTCCAGGTCTGTTCCTGACTGTAAATGGGGCAGGAAGTGTCCCAAATAGCCTGCCCCCCTTTTATTCAGTCTGTTTTCCACACCGTTTTCATGCACATGTGTTAAGGTGGAAATGCTATCCTGAAAGTCTGACCTCTGGTTGTCGTGGGTGTCTGTGCTGTGCAGTTGGCCTTCATGGGGAACGTGGACGTGGATCGAGTGTCCGCCCTCTTCAGGGAGGCCCTGGCCTCCTTCATGAGCCGGAGGAAGAGTCCTCTGACCACACAGATGTTCACAGATCTGTTCGCCAGGTTTCCCGTGAGTACATCTGGCCGCGCGTCACGTCTGCTGATCCGCGCCTGCGGCCGCAACCGACCTCCCACGTCTCGTCTCTTCCAGGTGCTGTGTGTGAGCCTGCTGGACTCGGCGGTGCAGCACATCACATCTGCAGTCAGAGAACATCAGCAGGTAGATGCTGTAACCTTTTGTCTCTCGTTTGTCACGTTTAACGTGGATAAAATGAAGGCCATTGATCAAACAGCTCGCTGTTGTCTTTTTGATTGAAACGTCTTCAAATTACTGTTTGGATTTGTGAGTTTAGATCTTGTATCGTTTTACAAGCTCACTGGTCACACTCTTGATAGTCGCTATTTCATTTAAGGCCAATAAATCTTCTCAAAAATATTTAAGATTCGGCATTTATGCTCATCCTGTCCTGCTGAAATAACAGATCATGAATAAAACGGCACACAAGCTTCAAATAATGGCTTTGTGAAATGGTTTCCATCACAAGGCTTCTAATGGATCTTAACAGGTCATAACAGCTGATCCCGACTGCATCGAAATCTGGTAAAGTCTGGCTGTGTTTCAACCAATTCAACACTATTAGTTCTCCAATTTAATGTCAGTATTGAACAGGTTATAGACAATACATTATTACAGTGTTCCCCATTCTTTTTCTTGCCACTGGATTCATATCCTGTAATTCACGTGACATCATAATTCTGATTGTTTATGTTTTAAAGGTGCACAAACTATCACGACGCAAAGAAATTGAGCTTTTCTTTTCACCACATGAGTCATTGCAGTGTCCTCAATCACACACGGCTCAGGTTCACTGTATTGGAAATGTGAGCTTTCAGTATCATCACAATCGCAGTCATCTGGAAAAACCAACAAATATTCTGTGTGTATATACATTATATATGACGTTTTGTTTAGTTTTTTTCCGAAACGAGTGAAATATTTCACTCCTTTGATATCGTTGATGATTCCTCAGCCATGCAATCTAAACGAATCCAGTGAATCTACTCATACGAGGGCTAAACGGGGTGTAGTTTCATATTTTAGCCTTCAGTTTGTGTCTACAGACGCTGGATGGTTTGCATGACTTTGACCTCTAATCGTGACCTTGTCCCGCCTCAGGATTCCCAGCAGAGGTTGAATCGTCTTTAAATCTGAAACACGGGAAGTTGGAAAAACTGCAGTTCTCAGTGAGAAATTACACACGGGCATGGAGTCCGACGTGTCAGTGTAGATCTTACTTCATGTCCACACGGGTCACCTGTCCGGGCTCAGTGTGAGTTTGTCTTCAGCAGGTCTGAACCCGGTTCTTCGCGGCTTCATGGATGTTATTTCCTGTCTCTTGTTTTAGGGCCAGGCGTGCGTGTTGGTGCTGCGGGCCATGCAGAGTCGGGAGGTGCAGCGGCTGATGAGCGGCCCGCGGTGGACCGAGCTCTGCGGGAAAGTGTGCAAGCAGCTGGAAGAAGTAAGTCGTCAAGAGTATCGAATACCAAACGGGCTGATAGGACGTCGCCTTCGCTTTGCAGTAATGGCCGATGTTGCTCCGCCGCTGCTTTTATCAGGGAAATTGTTCATTAGATGAGCCCATGAGATTAAAGCTGAGCGGTGACTCTCTTTCCATTTCCAAAAGCCAAACTTGGGTTTCTGCTCTCCTCCACTCAGTTCAAATCCCACTAATCCTCCCTTCCCACTGATTGGACGCTGTATTTATGAGAATAACGGCAGCGGGCTGATGCCACATGGAAGTGCAGCCGCTCGCTCTCACCAGCATGCTTTAGGCCTCTTCGCATTTTAATTATATTATCTCAGAAGGTTTATGAGATTGCGTCGTGCCTTGATAAATGATGATTAGAGCCACCGCTGCGCTCACTGTCCTCTGCCTGTCCTCCGGAGAGCGCCGGGTGAAGACATGTCTAATTGCATGCTTCTGCACATCCACCACAAACGGCTCCACAGTATCTTTCTTTTCCAAAAGTCTCACGGCTCCCCTCTCCCTCTCAGAGTCTGCAGCAGGTCGGTCCGTCGGAGAGCAAAGTGGCAAAGGAGAAGGTGGTGAAAATCCTGGAGCTCTGCCAGTTCCTGGTTAAGCACGTCAACCAGCAGGTAGGCGGTCCGGCAGCGCCGACGGCGAGCCCGAGACGCAGAGCCGATTAAGTGACGTCCGCCCAGACCGGGCCGCTTAAACTCTGCGTCCCGTCTCCTCCCTGTGCAGAAGCTCTCCGTGGAGCTGGAGCCTCTCCAGAACGTCCTGCAGCCCCTGACAGGCACCATCGCTTTCAAGAAGACCGGCAAGCTGGAGGACACATACTGGGCTGTGATGAAACACTTTGGAGTAATGTGAGTTTCTGTGGACTCCTTCCAGCTTTCGCACGCGCTTTATCTGGAAAAAAAGGTCACAGCAGGCTGGAGCGTGTGCCAGCAGACGCAGGGGGGAGGGGGGGGAGCTTACTGGACAGCCTGACTCGCTCACAAACTAGATTAGTGGAAGAATTCAGGTTTTTGCAGAATCATCCTTTCAGGAAGTCAGGGATCTCATTTTGTTTTTTCTCTCTGAGGTTGTATAATTCTCGGGTCACGAGACAGTTAATAAGGGTTCAAATGTGTGATTCAGCTCCGTGGTACAGATTATAGGGCCAAAACAAAGAGAATATTCCATTTTGTTATGGTTTATTTGCCTTAACACCGCCTTGCTTCAGCTCTGTGACCATAGATAGCTGCAGATATAGTGCTAAAAGAGGAGCCATGCCAACTTGTCATGTATTTCATGGATGCACCAGAATCGGGTCCAAGACAGCAGGAATGCTCCATAATAAACTCCCTGATAAAACCTGTTGAGAATTACGTGACGTTATCGTAGTATGAGAGCCTTCAAGGCTGTTGAGGTTGAACGTAGCGTCGGCGCCGGGCCGCGGTGATGTGGTTCACGGCACAGCAGAGCCTTTGCATGTCTCTTGTGTTTGGAGTTTAAATTAGGTTTGATGGCATTACTAAGTACTCCTATCGGTACTCTGTATCAGCTAGCAGTTACTAGTCGTACTTAAAAAAAAGGTGGTATTGGTGCATCTCTCGGTTATTTTAAGACTGATTTAGATTGTGATGAATATTTATCAGAAGACACTGAATCTTCTACAAATGCTCTGGTGGCGAGAAGAAGAGTCAATCGAAGTACAGACGCATCATTAAGCCTCGGCAGTTTCAAACATGGATTCCATAAACTTACAACAGGCAGGTTGACTGCACGACGTGGCTCTTCTCCGACTTCAGGAAATAACCACCAGTCGATTGGTGGTGGGAGCATTTCTGCACTGGGAAACATCTGCTGCTGCAGCCTCACCTCTTCCTGACTTCTGTTGGTCGCTTCAGCTCTCAGCAGCAGTGCAGAAGATGATCTTAGGATCTCCCTGAACCTTCCTCACTGTTCAACACCAGGCCACAGCGGCGGTCTGGGACTGTACGTCTCACAGTGTATTGCTGCTATTTCCCCCTCTTGTGTTAGTAAAGGTTAGTGTGAAGCTGCAGTTCTTTCTCTCCAGTCTCCCCGTGAAGCGAGGTGTGGGTGCCAGGATTTCAGAAACATAAGTGCAAAGCGTCATCTAATCGCTGGCACCCCACGGAAGCGCTCGTTGAAAGCTCAGGTGCATTAAATCACATTTCTGCTTGTGAGTCACCGTGTGCAGACTTCTCAGTTTGCGCTAGCACGTATTACTCACATCCAACTTTCCTCCGGGGCCCACGGCGCAGACTCTGCAGCCAGAGACGCTTTTCCCTAAATCACACGTCGGTTTCAGTTTTAATCAGCCTGGGTATTAAATTATGTTGAAAACAAGGATGCACCGCTGCACGTATTGATCTTCCTCTCACACAGCCGCCGTGTGCACATGCATGGCCACGGCGAGCAGACGGGGAACCCAATTACTCATTCGCAGGGCTGAGAAATCGACGTCCCCTTGAAGGAGCAGAGCCGTGGAAGTCCAGGTTCTCTGTTCCTTTGCGCCATTACTGCCCACACCAGGTTTGTCAATGTTAAAAGTAATCAGATTACCACAGGACGCCGACGGTAAACTGGGATAATTAAGTGCAGTTGGACACACGGTTAATGGTATGACTCAGCTGGCAGCAGCAGTGGGTCCTGCTTGTACAGCAGCGGTAATGGCCGCGGCGAGGGACGCACGTGACCGACGCCACTGAGCTCCACGCCGCAGCGCTTTGTCCAAACCTCCCGCACCGAAGCCGTGGTCTCGTTAAAATAGATTAGTGGGCTTTGTGTTGTTTTCACGCAGGTCTGATGTTTGTCACAACTAAAACGTGTTCATTCTTCATTTTTGTGAAAGTCGCCGTCATTTCTTCGGAATGTGTTGAAAGGTGACTAATAACGAAGGATGAACTTGGAAGTGTTAGAAGCAGGAGCGTTTTGACAAAGACAAAATGTCAAGTGTTTCTTTGCTCTGCGGGACGGATTTTCTAAAGGTTTTAAAAAGTGGAGGGGAAAAAGGAAGAAAACGAAGTGAAGGCGGCTCAGAAAGATATGTGATTGTTAATGCATGAGACTTTTTTTTAAATTGTGGTTTGAGTCTGCGAGTCACGGCCTGGTCATGTCCGGTTTCTTAACAATGGACCGTCTGCTCCAGGAGCATCGACTCAGTCACAGGTGATCATGTTCCTGAGCTGTGGAGGGAAATAAAAGGCTGCTCAGGAGCGTCACGTTTCCATGACGACCTGGGACGAGTCACGTCACATGGTGACAGACCGGGAACGGGTTTTGCCCTTACATGGCATTTTACCAAGCAGTTGAAGCCTAAGCACATCGCTGGATTTCTTGACCGTTTATTTGACCCACAATGCATTGCTCTCTGGACGATGGAGGCCTTCTCAGCTCAGGCTGGTGTCATACACTTTGTTTTTGGTCTGCTGGGATTGCGTTCACGCTACATTGAGGCCTCAGCCGCTCTGAGACGACGTGTTCCTACTCCGGTAGACCACAGCTCCGCTTTGCTTTCATGTGAAAACATATTGACAACAAAAATAACGTTTTGTGCCCTGAATCAGTGTGTAAACACCTTAAATTGCCCGTAGGGGGTCGGGGTGTGTGTGGCCGTCCACACGAGCACACGGGAACGAGATTAAATGGAAATGAGCCATTTTTGTCCCATCGTCCACCCAAGGAGGTGTTTTAGATGGCGGAGAATGTTTTTTGTTGTTTTTTTTAACACGGGTCCCTGAGTGGGGAAATTCTGAAATCCCGGCTCGGCTGTGAGGTGTGGACGGCAAAGACAATCATCTGTGGGGAAACGATGATGAGGTGTCCACGACGTCACCTAATAACCACAACAATCAGGGACTACAAGCTCCGGTGGAGCTGCAGAAGCTACTGATGCTAGCAGCAGGAAGAGCGGCGGCCATAGACCTATAGAAGTCTATGAGCAGGAGTCTACTGCTAAATTTCTATCATTTCTGCAATTCTGCATTTTTGGCGTATTTGGTGAGTCACAGCACCCCTAAAGGCCTGGCATGTGTACTACATGTCCTGAAGCCTCGCGTTGAGCCGACTTTATAGTGACGTGTGGACGGAGGTTTTTTTGTGAACCCCGGGGAGAAATTAGATCGTTTTGGCTCGTGTGGATGTGGCCTGAGATCCCGAGCATTGAGACCCGGATTTCAATAAAGTCATATAGAAGTGGAGGAATTGTTCATAATTAAGGCCTTTCAATAAAAAGATGTCAGACAGGCTGGACCGCCTCGGTCAGATCCCTGATAACTCCCCGGAGTACATGATTTTCCCTAAGTGCTTCATTAAAACGTGTCCTATTCTTCATTTTCATGTTCACCTTTGCAGAAAACCCAAAGTTGAAAAGACGAAACCCGACACAGAGGCCAACGCAGACGCGGCTCCGAAGAAGAAGAAAGGTTTCCTACCAGAATCCAAAAAACGCAAAAAGCGCAATAAGCCTGTCCTGGAGCCGGCGGGAGACAACTCGGCCCCCAAAGACAAACCGGGAGCAGAGAAAGGACAAATCAAAAAGAAACGTGACAAGAAGCCTAAAGCGAAGCGAGCGGCTGACGGCGCAGCAGCCTCACAGCCCAACCCGGCCAAGAAGAGCAAAACGCAGTCCGAGAACAAGTCGGCCAAGAAGAACAAGAGGAAAGGCAAGCAGAAGAAAGAGGGAGGAGGGCAAATATGAAGAGCACTCTGCTGCTCTAATGGACACAAAGAAGCTTTTGTACTTTGCTTTTAAAGCGGCTTGTGTGGGCCGGCAGTGTTGTGCTGACAAAATGTGTGTATGTCTCCGTACAAGATGATCTTTTATTGAAAACGCTACCTGTGTGGGAAGTGAATTAAGAAAGATTATTTTTCAAAAGTGCTTTCTTTTGATTAGAAAAATGGCTTTGCCAATAAACGTTTCTCTTCCTGGAAATCCACCAAGTCTCATTTCAGAGCAGGTCTCCTCACCTTTTTTTTTCCCTCTCCCCGCTGCTTAAATGGTGAAAAAAACTGTCAAAAAGAAAAACCTGAGATGAGCATCACATTATCAGGTTCGAGTGCAAAGTCAAAGTTCTGCCTGTTTATTCAGCTGCTGCATGAAATCTGAAAAATGAGAGTCTGACAACAGTGAAAGAAAGTAGCTCTCTAAAAGTGGCTCAAATTGTGTAGATGCAAGGCTGTAACATCCACCATGGGCAGAAAAGATTATCACACTGAGATGTTATTTACTGAAAACCTATATTCATTTATTTTAACTTCACCAAAGTTTTGAACGCTATGAAGTAACGCTTCACTGTAACACTGCCAATAACTGTTCATGAAATGAAAAGCTCATATAAAACGACAGTATTTTCCAGACTATAAATCACATCTGTCAAAATGTTCAGGAAAATGCACGAGGATAAGCAAAAACACAAGCAGCACCTTGTATTTTCTATGTGTGACCAGAAATAACCCATTCAGAAATAAATGAATAAATATGTATGAGCTTGGAAAAATAAGTCACTGTGACTTTGCTCGCCTCTTTCTGCCTAAGAAATACACAGAACTTCACCGCATTCATATTCTAAAAAGTCAGAATTGGTGAAGACAGTTGTGTGACCTTATTGTATTTTGATACTTTTGATTAAAGTGGTTTATGTTGAGCTTCTAAAATCATCTCAGTTGCAGTCAAACGAAGAACATTTGTGGTTCAAGGTCAATCTGTCATTTCACTTATCAGGTCCACTATAAATCAAATTAAGCTACGTAGATGATCAAAAAGTGATGCACAAGATGCTTTTTAAGGTCGTCTTGCTGATTTTTAATGGTTCAGCTTGTGTTGTAACAGGCTAAATGTCAAAACGCTCACAAAATATTCACGAATCAAGACATTTCTGACCGCTGGGTGAACACGAGTGACTCAATGAGCCACAGTTTTGCATTACTTTATGAAGTTTATCACAGATTAGATGCGAGGAGCTGCTTGTGCATCATGTTTCGGGTCATTTGTTTCGCGGCAGGAACGACGAAATCTGTTTATTTCAAATTGACAAAATAAATGCAGCGTTATTCAATGGAGCGGACCCAACGGGTTTAGCGACTCCAGTACATTAAACAAAAAAACGGCCAATAAATGTACTAATGTAAACTGCACGTGGACACAGTCCAGCTTTATGGAGTGTTGTATTGTCCACCACGCTCTCATTGGTCCTCTGGTCTCGGAGTTTTCAAACCAACGCTGACATTTGGTTCTGACAGTTTCTATTAAAAAAAAAAAACCCAATTCCATCACTCAAGTCTGCTCAAGTCACAAAAACTAAGGAAATGATTATTTCACACGTGATTATCTCCCTTTTGTCAAGACTTCAGTATTCCTAAGGAGCATGCATTTGTAGGATGAGCGGTCGCGCTCTGGAGGTGGTTTGTCTCCGCTGATGCCAAACACATTTGTGTTCTGAGCTTCTCGTCATTTTTTTTTAAATCTGTGACTGTGCTCAAGGAGTGAAGTCGGACTCCCGGATCGTAAAGCGGAGACATTTTGACCAAAAGGCAGTGTTTTTCAGTCCACACACGTTTCTGTACGTCGCTCCTTATCCCGCTCTTACTCGCTCAGAGCTTCCCCGTGTGCAGCTTTGGTGCGCAGCAGCTCCTTTTCTTCCACTGAAAGTGACTTTATGAGCGAGGTGTGAATGAACCGGAGCCGTAAAACCCAGCGACCCGAGAGATAATGAGCCGAATTTTAACCGCTTTAAATCAAAGTGGAAACTGAAGACTCGGCGAATAAATCTCAGCCGGTTCATTGCGACGACTGACCTCTTCTTCTTTGTCATTTACCACAGGAAACAAAGCGCTGATTCTGGATGTGAGGGATGAATGTGGTGCTGATGTTGTTTTTCTTCTGGCTACAAATCCTGCGCCAATGTGACTCGGTAAAACTATAAAGTATAATTTAATTCACTTGACAAGGTTCAGTAGCTTTCGGAAACAGCTGTGCACTGTAGTTTTTAACTCAGACTGGAGCAGTCGGAGCTTTTTGTGACGACTTCCAATTTCAAAGCAGCAGGATCAAATGTGATTGTCGAGGAAAAACATTATTTATTGATCATTTCTTTTTGTTTTTAACTCATTTTTGTGCTCAATTATTATTATTATTTTTAAATTAGACACATTTAAAGCCTCATCTTGAAGTGAAAATGCAACACTTTTTTGAAAACACTTGGGGCTGAGACACACGCACGTGTTGTGTTTCATTACAAAAAACAACCAGCAGCACCCACTACTGGCCCAATGGCAAAACGACATCCTTTTCAAAAAGTTGCCGTATGAACGTGGAATCTTTCTGAAACCAAAGGCGATCGGTTTGCACTTGAACCTGAACTGGTCGTACTGCAACAGTTCAGGATCCATAACTCAAACAGTATGTTAAGACAAGTGCACCTTAATTGGTTGTATTATTTACTGAGAGAATTCAAGCACTCAATTTCTGCGTTCTGTCAACCTCTTTAGGCATTCCATAAATCATCTGAAGTATGTTTGTTAAGACAAGTATATTGTATATGTGATTAATTTACTCGAATGAGCCATAAAACAAGCGGCACAATCTCGGCTTCACATCCAATTTGTTGTCTGTCGTCGCTATAATAAAAGAAATGTCGACTATAATTGGGCTTCTTTATCTGATGATGGCGTTTTGTCCCGGTGATTGAAGTCGGGGGGTAATTTTACATTAAATATCGAGCTGCGGTTTCGTAGAATTGTGACCGTCTCACAATATTTTTACAGGTGGGGGGGGGGGGACCTGGTTGTGTTGTGAGCCTTTGTGCTATAAACTAAGGTGAGCAATCACAGGGAACCCTAATTCGGCTGTCAGAAAAATGATGCAGTGTCCCACAAATGGATTACTATACAGGACATGAAGCCGTGCAGCCATAAATCTCGCAGCGGCGTTTGCAGGCGGCAGCCCCATCCATCAGTAATCTCATCTTAAAGCCCCCTTCTGCAGGAGCGTTCAGTGGAGGGCATCAGCTGGAGCCATCTCACCTTCGAGAAACATATTCGTAGTTTGGTGCCGTGTCCTTTGTGGGAATATGCACGCAGACTGGAGGCCGGGCCGAATAAACAGTGTCTCAGTAGAAATCATTGGGTTTGTGTGTGGAGAGTCACCCCCCCCACCCCCCCGCACCGCGTCCTTGCAGGAGAAGCTTAACTGCTGGAATCGATGAAACATCTATTTTAAAGCTGCTCTAATTGGTACTTTTATTAAGAGTCGATGTCTTGAATGTTTGTAAAAGTTGCCGCCCGCAAAGTCACGGGGAGTCATCGGGTGTTTCTCTCGTCTGTGCACAACAGGGAAGCCCGGTCCACTTCTTTTCATCACGTTGCTCCCCTGAGAGACGCAGCTGGCCGCGATCACAATATTTGATCCTGTTGGAGTTTGTGCGGTGATGAATCAATAACGTCGGGTTCTAATGACCTCAGTTTTAATCCGACAATTGATTCACACACAAACTTCAGAGGAGGTTCAGTGGTTCCAAACTTTTCCTACTTGCTGCCCTCGCTAACATTTCATCACAGACGGCGCCGAGCCCCGAAACCCTCCATCTTGGAAACCTCTGATTCAGTCGGAGGAACTAACTGTGCTGTTGTCAGTGCTCCTCGAGGGGAAACAACTCCTGACAATGGGAAAAAGCAGTCGCTCTTGTCGTAACACGCACAGACGATACAAACACGCCACCGTCTTCAAATTAAAGGGTTTATTCTTTATGAAAAGGAAACAGGAGGCCTGTAACCTACAGACGGAAATAACAGAGACACAGAGGGCTGAAGAGAGGGACCGCGGGGCAAAAAGTCTGAAAATATGACAGAAAGTTTTATATCCGCTACACGCTGTGCGAGCTTCTGCCGTCGAAACAATCGTGGCGACATCTCTGGTTGAAATTGGTGGTTAGTTTTTTTGTTTTTTTCTTCTTTCGTGAATGGATGGCAGACACTCATGATGTTTAATTCCTGACTTCCTTTAAATACCAAGACATAAAAACATTGCAGAGCACTAAACGAACAGAATTCTAACAGAAACACAATACATGAAATAAACTAGCAACATGCAACACATAAAGGTAAACTAACAGCTACTTAATGTGGCTCATGCTCAACAGCGTCTGTGGATACAGTTTGATAGAAGGCTTGTTCAGGAGTCACTAAAGTTCTTCGACCACAATCCACACGGAAAATAAATATTTCGTATTTTTCCTCACTGCACGCATAAAAAACATGTATTTCCAGCATTCACATTTTGCAGAACATACCCGGGTTTGTTGACATCGATGTCCGAGTATCCCCGAGGCAAGATCCTGTTTGTACACTGGATCTCGCTCGATCTCAATTCACACTGAGAAAACGATCGACAATCAGTCTCACAACATTTCAGATTTTTCTCGTGGCTTGAAGAGTCTTTCTTTAAGAAAATCTGGCTTTTTTTCAGGCGAAATCGGTCAAATGTTGATATTTTCACTGGAGCTGCTGTGACGCATTTGTTATTTCCTACAAACACATGTCAAATTCCAGTTTGTTTGTAAACATAGCGACTTTTGGTGGGATTGATTTGGACAACTGCAGGTTGGAAATGTGTGTAAATGAGTGGTCTTGTCTTGGTGAGGTGATCCTCCAGGCTGTAGTACCGAGGACCCATGAGGCCTAAAGCCCAGTACCAACAATAAAATATCAAATGATCCAAGTCTAGCTGCTCTTCTCTCCTTGGCCTTTTGGAGCAGAGGAGCGACTTCCCCTGGGTTTGTGGTGTGGTCCAGTCACCTGCAGTAACGAGGCAGACAGACAGAGTCCGGCGATGACAAATCGTCCACCTCGAACCCTGACAGCAGGGGTGAGAATGGGAGCAGCGGCGTCCTCTCTCCCTGACACTGAACTGACACTTGTCATCGCTCGGAGGCGAGCTGCGGTGCTGTGGGGCTGCGGGGCTGCGGGGCTGCGGGGCTGCGGAGCACCGTAGCAATCTGCTAATGCAGCTGTAAAAGTTGAGGGCGAAGCCTTATCAGTATGAGAGAGCCGTGACTGAGAGCCGACCTGATTCGTCCCTTCACCTTGTAAAACGTTTCTGTCCCGACCACTTTTCCCAACTTTCTGAGCCTGGTTTATCATCCCACTATTTATTTATTTATTTATTTATCTTCACCCACGCTCTATTTTTGTTAACGTGCAGCTGCTTGAAGTTTGATGCTCCCCAGCAGGCATGTCGGGAGGAGGATGCTGGCAGCGTTGGTTTTATGCTCGGAGCAAACGGGAACCTATTAATTAGCGCTCCCTGTAGTTTATTCGTCAGATGTTGCAGTACAACAACCCGGGCTGACTCGTGCCGCAGCTCGGAGGAGGCCGCACACAGTCTGAGTCTCCTGCTCCCCTCGGGTCATGAATTTTAACACCGTTTTCTGCATGTAATCTCCTCGATCGATACAAAAGTCACGCCCCGCGTTTTACAGAGAGCCAGAGCGTGCCTGTGTGGAATAAAAGCAGCTTCGGCCGAGTGTGAACTGTACCTTCCGCCATGCCGGGTGTTTGTAACGATGCAGGTGCAGAGAGGTGGAGGCCGTCCGGAGAGCCCAGCACATCCCCAGCTGTAAATCCACGCTCTTCGTCCGTCCCGGCGGCTCGTCGTCCCTCCTGCGCATTTTTTGCTTGACCGATGGCATGACTTCCTGGCACCACACACGCGTAACACCCTTTCCACTCATCACACCGACAGTCACACCCTGAGCCTTTAGCATGTGATTACCATGTTGTCACAAAAATATAAATAATCCAACCGCAAAGAAAGTGAGGAAATCCATCGATCTTACATCATCATAAAGAATGTTTATTAGCATTTAAATGGTACCACGTCGGTAATAAACATGCATGAGTTGGATTCCTCTGTGGAATTCACCAGATCTCTTCTGCCAATGCTCAACATGTCATCCCGGCACTGATTCGTCTCTGGCGTTGTTCGGCGGTACCGGATGATCGAAGTCCATAAAGTCTGTCCGGGACGGCGTCCCAGGTTGGGACGAGATCCCATTCTTCCAACCAGCAGTGGTTGGGCGACTGTGACGGGACCAAGCTGATCCCACAAATGCCGGTCAGGAGGTCGGCCCGATCACCCGATGCGCAAAACGTGAGGCAGAAGCAACACCAGTGTTCAAGCTGTTTGTCGGGACAGGATTGCTTTATGTTGGTCATATTCACCAAGGATGCTGCCAGGCAAGGCGCTCGCTCCAGCCACTGGGAGCCGTCTGGAGGGTTTTTGCTCAAGGGTACTTTGATATAAGGAGAATCAAACCTGCAACCTTCTGCTTGAGAGACCAGCTCTAGTTGTTAGAGGAGGAAAACACCAAGCCAGCCTACTGACCTACCTCCAAGCTTCATTTTCCTTTTTGCATGATTAGACTGAGGGATATGTTATTCTCTTATCAAAAGTTTGAAACTCTAAATCTTATGATTGATCCTTCTTTTGTTGTTGATTTATTACTCCTGCTTCTTTGTGTATTTCAGTCAATTGTTATGATAAAAGCTGCAGCTCTTTGCAGAAACAGAACTCAGCAGACTAAATAAAAACCACAATTATCTGGGCTACGACTTAAATACTGAGTAATAGACAATCAGTTTATTCATTTGCATGTTTTATAGAGCCGCAAATGTCAGATGTCCACATCAGTATTCTTTAAAGCGATCTGAATCCTAATTGTAATGCCACTAAAATGGCCAACCAACAAAACAAAGCTGACATATATTGATTTTGAGTAAGACAAGGCAGAAAAACAGCAAAGCAATAATTTTGACGTCAAAGAGTAAATGAATACGAGCAGCAGGACCAAATTGTTGAGTTAATGAGGGCGTTGCGTAGAAAACGAGTCAAGGATATCAACATGCATTCCAAAAGCAGGCATGCCAATACTGACTTAGAGCAAAAGTGAAGCTTCCAGTGAGATACTGTGATCCTCCTGGTATTTACATTGAATGCAAATAAATGTCCTCAGTGAGTGTGGGCCACTGGCTGCCCAGCTCCTGTTGGAAAGTCTAACAGCAGCGCTGAGGAGCAGAACTCTGGGGACAGAAAAAGCCCTGAAAACTGGCCTCATTAATTCTAGATGAGACTATATACAATAACTAGGCTATTCCCACAGCGAACCTAAAACACAAAAGTCAGCCCATCCTCTGTCTTGACTGCAGCTCCACAGCCTTGATTGTACACAAGAGGAATCTCCAGCCAATCGCCAGCCTCAATCACTGACCCCCCCCAACCTCCATCTTCTACTTATCAGACTTCCATCCATCCTTCAGGATTGATGTCAGTGTTTTCCCTCTGCCTCATTTACCAACGTCCATTCTCACCCAGTGACTTCCATACATTCACAATCCTACCCATTGACCTCCGTATAATCTAAAACAGCATCCGCTAATGTTCTGATCACAGACGTCCGTCATCTCCAATGACCTTCACTATTCACAACAACTGACCGATGGTCTTCATCCATAACCATCAACTTCTCATCTCGACCATCACTGAGCTTTCATCCATAACAATCTCTCACTACAGACTGTCCTCCTCCTCCTCCTCCTCCTCCTCCTCCTCCTCCTCCTCCTCCTCCTCCAACTACTGACCTCACTAACATAATTTCTAGATTTATTTTTAACCACAGACACGTGCACCTATTTCCACGACTGACCTCATTCATCCCAAACCGGAGGCTTTCATTCATTCCATCTCCCCGCTGCAGCTGCTATAACCTTCACCATTCCCAAGACAAAGATCTCCATTAATTCTTTGCTACTGGCTTTGAACCATTCTTCGCACTT
Organism: Blennius ocellaris; assembly: GCF_963422515.1. Classification (NCBI taxonomy): domain Eukaryota; kingdom Metazoa; phylum Chordata; class Actinopteri; order Blenniiformes; family Blenniidae; genus Blennius; species Blennius ocellaris. The sequence goes on from NC_137663.1 coordinate 6,989,137, forward strand.
TACTTTCATTAATTTCCAGCTGTCAACTTCAGTCCATTCTGAGCTGATTTCCTCCATCAATTGAGGGTCATTATTTCCTCCGCACTGACCTCGACTCATTTGAGCTGTTTTTTTCTCATTCATCCATTCATTTCTGGCCACTATAAATTATTCGATGCTGATGCCCACCAATTCAACACTGAAGATTCCCTCTTGCCTTCTTCTATTCTCATAATGGATATCCTTCTATTCTCTCCCATTGAGCGTGTGATGAACATTTATGTGATCCCTGCCATTGGTGGAGCATCAATTGCTTGTCATTAACACATCTCTTCCTTCCCACTGACCTCCATTCAATGTCTGACACGACCCTCCTAAGATCTCTGTAAGCCCATAATTTAAAAGCCACCGACTTCTTTACGTGAATCAATTGATTTCGTTTGGCCAGTCCATAGACCACCCCTACTTTTAAACCATTGACTCCCCATCATACTGAGCTCAGGCTGATCTCTTGACAGTCCCAGACATCTTTCGTGACCACTTACCTTTGCCCGTACCTGGTCATTGACCTGACTATTCATCGAGCTGGAACTGTCAATATCCACCCAGACGCCATTGACGTCCATCCATCTCTGGTCACTGACGTTTCCTCATTGCCTCACACAGTCATCCAGCTTAATCCCTCAGCCTGCATTGAAGGTGTTCCTCTACTGATACACAAACAAATCGAGCAGAAGTGGAATGGAGGAATAAGAAATTATGATCAGATATTTGGAGGGATTCATTTTGTTATCCACGTGAGACAAATTCACAATTTAGTCCGATTGCTTCAGATTGCAGGTTTTCATGCTGGAACGTGTGTGGTGGTGAGGAAGCAGATCCGTGAATCGTTTACAGGGAAACGTATGTTCGGCTGTGAGGTGCATTAGTCATTGTTCCTCGACGTGCGTCCAATTTTCCTGTGAAGATAAATGGTTTCATTCTGCTGCACTTATGCCAATGAGATAAGATAGATGGGCAGCCTGTCAGTGCACCTTCTCCAGCCTGGCATCTTGCCAAGGATTCCATCCTATTCCCAGGCCTGCTGGGGACAATAAGGAACATGGTGTCCTGGTGCAGCGCCAACACGCTGACAGACGCCGACTCATTTCCACTGACCTCCAGTGCGACATCATGCAACTTCATTACAGGGAGAAGTTGAGGTTTTGAGTGGGACGTCAGTGGATAACCTTCATGTCCGTAAATCACACAGGAAGATTGATGGGGCCCAAAGCCTTCAGGAGACTTCGGTCTGTATGCAGCTGATCTGATTCTGTATTTAATAGACAAGACTTCCAGAGCTTCAAGAGGCTCTGTGCACAATACCGTGTGCAAATATGGATCTCCCTTGGGGAAGGGTATTTGTACTTGCCAAGAGGAAGGAGTGATGTAATTGAAATCAATTTAACATTTGCATATTATCAAGTGTCACCTGCACCATATTGAATAGGGCTTGTGTTGAAGGGGTGTTTCCCCCCCCATCAGCTCACCTTGAAGCACATTTGCCAAAGAGAAACTCACACATTAAAGGGATTATCATAAAGTATTTACGCAATATGTATTTATTTATAAACTTTGAATCTTACATATTATCCTTGTATAAGGCAGATTATATGAACTCCAGAAAGATGACGTTACTGCAAAACATTCCAGCTCTCATAATGGCATACATTTACAAGGAATTCATATAATAAATGTCACATGGTTTCTATTAGGCCCACTATGATACAATGTGAAGGATCAAAAACAAAAAACAAAAAAAAAGGATTGGCTTCAATCACAAGCCTCTGTTGGAAGGATTCTCAATTTATTACATGTCAGTGAATACATTATAATTACTCAAAAATTAAAATACTCTATCAGTGCTAAAATTCTACTATCTGACACTTTTAAAGAAATAAATCCTTAGTGCATAACTACAGCAAAAAAGTCTTGTATCTTGTCAGGCTAACTAGAGCTATACCTACAGAAGTCCGGCACACATTGGAGGACAGTACTTTTATGCAAAATATGCGAAGTCACTTAATTGAAGGAAAGAAACTACCACGCAAAAAAAACGAATAAGCCGTTTCTAAAGCCTATGTGCAGCTTTGCGCTGCCTAACAGCACCACAACATCCATAATATTCTAACTACGTACTGGTAGTGTGTCGGAGGACATGCCAAGGAAGATCAGCGCCATTTCTGCTCCGTGTTGTGTCACCGGCTCTGAATAATTCAACACAACTGTGTGTCACGTCCCAGTGAGGAGTTAAAGTTTAAACATGTTTGAGGTTTAAACAGCGTTTTAGGCTGAAGGAGGAGGGGGGGGCGAGGAAGAAGAGGTCCAAGAATCAAAGCAGGCAGATACTGAATAAGGAGTTACCGGTTGGATAAATACTAAGTGTCGTCAGGAAAGTGTGTGTGAGTGTCACTCTGTCGGGATTCTGCATGTGTTACTGTTTCTACGTGGTCTACAAGCAGCGGAGATGTACGTGGGAGTTCTTTGTGCCTTATTGCTTTTCCTGTTTATTCCACAGTCTCGTTCCCTGAAGTTGCGCCGCGTTAACAGTCAAGAGGAACCGTCTCGTGCGGCGGCGGGGCCGGGTTCTCCTCCGCCTCCGAGACCTTCTCCTCCTCCTCCTCCTCCTCCTCTTCCTCCTCCGCGCGTCTCACCGGCCGCACGATGACGCACGGCCGCGCGGGCTCCCCGCCGCCACCGGCGCCGCCGCCTCCACCACCGGCGCGCGCCGGGCTGCGACTGTCGCGCTCGTATTCCTCCTGCGCGCGCTGGATCTTCCGATTCCGGAGCTTCCTCTTGTGGAAGTGGAACGTTGCCAGGGAAACGAGGACGATCCCCACGAGTACGACCACCAGCACGAGGAGCGCGAGGGTGGAGGAGAAGGGCGGGAAGATGCTGAGCTGCTCCGCGCAGGTGCCGTTCGTGGGGGCTCCGTGACAGCGGTGCACCGGCACCGACAGTCCCGAGGCCTCGGCGGTTCTGGCTGTCATGTGGTCCACTTTTTCCAGCTCTCTCTCTCTCTGCCTCTCTGTCTCTCTCTCGCTCTCTCTCTCGCTCTCTGACCCCCAGTACCCTTCGTGCTCTCCGGGCTCAGCGCGGTGACACCGGCCCGCGCATGTGGTTACCTGCACCGAGAAGGAGACACATGAGAGCCGCTGGGGAAACTCCACACATTGAAGCATCACACACCCGCCCACCTCCCCTCGTTATAGCAGCTCCACCGTACCACAAGTCTAAATCCCAAACAATTAGGCGAGAAGTGTGCACATTTAACATGACAAATAAATAAATAAATACATCGTGACCACATCAGTTATCAAACGAGCTCTGAATGCATTATAGTGTAGAAGTGAGGACAATGCATCCTCTATAACGTGCAGGCCTGCAGGATTCAGACCTTCATCACAAATCCTCCAAATGCAGCAGCGTTTTCAGGATCAGACCGTCAAAACCCGCCTGCAGTGATCCCAACCTCACACCATTACTGAAACCATGAGAGAGAGAGAGAGAGAGAGCGAGAGAGAAAAAGGAACATTTCTTACCTGGTTAAATGCTCAGTGTGGGAAACGGTCCGTGAGCGGAGAGCCGATGTGTGTAAATGAGCAAACCGGATCGCGGTGACGCATTTCATACAATGTGATGCTGCTGAGCTCCGATCATTCAGGACGCTTTGATTGTCGCAATGTGCTTCAGTCCGCCTCCAGGATGAAGCTCTCCCACCTTAAACAAAATATAAGCACAGGTAGTGGGGAGAATCCCTGCATCAAAGTGTTTGCTTTTTTTTTTTTCTTTTTTTTTTTTAAAGGGGGGGAAAGAAAGAGCGAGAGATAAGGATGGAGCTGTGTCTGGTTTCTGGTTTTCCTTGAAAAGCGTCCCTCCTCCTCCTCCTCCTCCTCCTCTTCCTGCGATCCTCCGCTGCTCCACTCAGCATCTGAATGAAGAGCTGCAGCTGCATTAAAGGTCCCGTATACCAGTCAGCTGGCAGGGATGCCTTCTTTTTGTTTAGGCTTGGGGTTTTTTTTTTCCCCTCCTCCGTCTTTCCCCGAGATGTACTCTGTGTATCTCCCATTTTAATCATCCGTAAACGCTCCAATCAGGCTGAAAGGTGAATTAGTTCCCATATTAAGACTCTCATCTATAACCACAGGCATTCCTGAGGGTGTGGTCAGTCAAATGCTTATAACCTACTTGATTTCTAACGTTCTAACCTTTGTAAGCATTGGAAATGAGTTGTGGAGACTCAAACTGAACCTAAGATGTATATTTATCCGGTTTTTTTTTTAGTCTGTTTTCCTGGAGAGAAAAAAATAGCCAGGGGAAAGCACTTGGAAATAACATCTAATTTCACTATTTGTAGTGGTGTTAGCCCTCATTAGCATCCTCAAGCTCTTTTATTTTCTCTTCTGACACTTCCCCCATCGAGCATCCATTTGTACCACTAACAAGCATCAAGCTCTTTATTTGGACCAGCAAGCTGAGCTCAGCTCCTCCCTGATGGAGGCTTTACTGCAGACAGGCAGTTTGACACCAGCTCCAAATATAGCAGTGTGGGTAAAAACAGAACAGTGTGACGGACCGTCGAGACAGGAGATGCTCCAATCCAGGCCGCACCTTGACCCACTGAGCCATTAAATCACGTTGGGGGAAAAAAAGAAGAAGAAGCGAGAAGTCAGTATCTCCACTTCATCAAGCAAAACGCAGTCAGGTCTCTCATGGGCGCTGACGGGTGACAACCAAAGTTTGGCAGTGACATAAAAGTAGATGATCCGCGGCCTGATGTCTCAGGCTGAGCTTTGAGAAAGCAGTGTGAAAGGTGGTAATGTATGCAACATTCAAAATGTGTAGTGCAAAACTACACTTAGAGACAGATGGGATCACTTGTGAACACAAATGAATCATTGGAAGAGTAAAAACTGTCCACTCTTCAAACTGAAAAAAGCTTAACTTCAGGCAACTTGTGCAGAAATGCACATTTTTATGTCGTGAAATAAGGCAAAACCATCCCAATCCTGCATTTTTAGAAGATTCCTCCATTTGAAAGCCAAAACATTAACTAAATCCTCATTCAGTGGCTTGTAACGTTGAGTTGGAGCTCTTCATAGCTCTGATATGTCATCACGGGAGCAGTGTGTTAAAGCTGGAAGATATTTTGTGGTGCCGCTGTGGTATGGATGCTTCTTTCCGGGGCGGCGGCGGTGGGTTGGAGGTGAGCTGCATCACTGGGGGAAGCTACGACTGTTCCTCCACGACAAACTGGACCATTTCAGCTCCCATCAAACACACTAAAGTCAGCAGGATTCCTCCTCCCTACAAGTTCAATGTCTGATTTGATTGCAACATTAATACAATAGTTGTTGAAAGATCTCCCGTGGCGCCCTGTGGGTGTGGATTTGGCGGTGTTTTTGTTATTGAGGCTGTGATGGATTGGTGCCACCGACCTGGACGATAGATCACGGACGGACGGGCAAAATGTGTTATTGTCACATTTCGTCTTCGTTATGATGACTGATTTGTCACTTAAATCTATTTTAGAGGATTTATTATGTTGTGGTGGGTCGTAAAAGTAGTTTCCACTGCAAAAAAAACCCAACCCCAAAACAAACACAACAATAACTGCCCTGAGAGGCATGTCGCAAACTATAAAGATTTGACAAGTTAATTTCAGAAAGCAAATACAGTCAATTGAAACACGTTCTGTGGGAGGATTTTATGATCCTGTTCAAAGCTTAAACATCACATGTGAGAACTTCTTGGAGAACATTCGAAAGATTTTCAATGCACAGTCTCATTCGAAGTCGGTACAAAGCAGCTTGTGATCAATAAAACAATGTTGGTTTTTGTGTTTAAGTGTGTTTTTTTAAGGCGAGCGGCTACAACAGATAAAAAAAAAAAAAACCAAGAGGAGCATTCAATTATATAAAGGTCTGAGTACTTTTTAGTATTCGCGGCACAAAACATCTAAGATTCACACAGTAATTTCCCAGACCTACTTGTGGACATGCTCCATCACCAGCGGGGCTCCATGAAAAATGAATGGCCTTGGAGGGAGCGAGGGTCCCTGGATGATGAACTAACTACAGATGAGTGCATACTAAAAGATTCATGCAGCTATTCATGCACAGTTTAAAGCATGACATATGTTTGAGGGCTGTTAAATGGAGAGTGATTATAGGCACTTATTTTAATATTCATCCGTTCAGCCGTCTGGGTCAAACTGACCCAAACTGTAAGAGGGGAACTCCGGAGCAGCGAGAGTCTGTCTCTCAACAGTCGTTTTCGGAGAGATTAAATGGCCCAGAGAGCAGGCCAAACACATCCAGGGCAAAAGTATTTATACCGGCTCAGTGGGACGAGGTGCCGAACAGTTGGCACGGCGCACCCCGGCTGCGGCCCGCCGCCTCCGTGGTCACTGTCCAGAAATTAAATCACTTTTGTGTGTCTTTGTGGTCTCGATGTGATGAATCGTACAAATAGAGATAATGGGAGCACTTGAAGGAGAGTCACGCTCAGTCCAAACACACATAAAGTGCTCGTGTGAGGAATTTATATTTCTATATATATAGAGAGAGAGAAAAAAAGAGGTTGAGAGAGAAGTTGAGACCCCTGTTCAATTTCACACCTCTGCACACTGTGGGCTGTTTGCACAGCAGCAAACAGCAGTTGGTTTGTGTGTTTTACTGCCCAGCGAGGCTGGAAATGAAGCTGATGAGAGAACGAACTGCAGTAGTGAGGCTGAGGGCGATAAACGACCCGAGGCGACGTGACACGGGGCCCAGACCTGTCCAGACCTTCCGTGTCGTGACGGTCTTGTGCGAGACGCACTTTGGACGTCACCATAACAGACAGGAAGTCGGCTTTAAAAGCACGTGTCACAGCTCATTCTGAAGGTGGAGGAAACAGAAACGTGGTGACATCAGCACACTTCCTACACACTCTGTTGTCGTGGTGAGTCATTTCAGTTAAGTGCTATTGTTTGGGAAAGTTTAAATCAATTTCTGGTTACTTCTGTGAGAAACTAGGGATGTCATTTGATTCTTTTTTTTTTTTTCTACTTGTAATGGCAAACAAATAGTGCCGCTTATTGTGTTTTGTCTTCTAATCTCCATGTGTTGCTGTGACACATTGGCTGAGTTACATCAGTCCATTGCAGAAACATTTTAGTGCTACTCCAAACCGATTTATGCATTTACGGCAAGAAACGTGCAAACAAGCAGCATCATACTTCTTATATACAGCTAATGTTTAGGGGAATACGGCGTTGCTGCTAATGTTTAATCATATATCTTTCATGTTAGTTCAGGACTGATGAGACGCTCCTCTCGCTGTAAACAGGAGTTTGGCGAAATCAAACACTGCCAATGCTTAGAGCTGACTCAAAGAGCATTGACAGATAAGAGACAGTTTTTAAATGTGTTTCCGGTGAAGGTGACCTTCTGTTTGATGACGTAGTATTAACATTTGGTTTTTCATTAATCAGTATATCCTTGGCCAGACTTTAATACACCTTAAACTAGGTTTGGTGTCACTGAAGGACGTCTTTAAATAAAGTCTATTATAATTATCATGAGCATTGTTTAATATATTTGGATAGTATTTCCGTTGTTTTTGTCATCAGATCCAGCCGGAGCGGTGAGCCAGTGTACCTGCAGGTATCGCTGTCTCCCCTCATCTTTTATTAAGCACATACAACCTCTGAGGAGATTGTATGTGACCGACGCCGCCACCTCTCTCACCTGAACGCACAAGGAGTTCAAGACTGAACAGAGCTTCATATATGCCACGTCGCTCCGCTGGAATGTTTGTTTCAGTCGTAATAAAAGCCCGACTGAGCAGATCGGCCTCTCTCACCTGATTGTCTCCACCTGTGTCTTATGTGTGAAGGCTGTGTTTGTGTGCGCCGTCCTGCCATCATATCATTTTTAAGCCTCCAGCTCCAGCTTCCTGGCCCAATTTTCATGTTTGCTCTTACCTGCTTGTGTTTTTTTGTGTGTAATTCACGTCTGAGACCGAGCTGGCCGGTTTTACTTCTTCAGACTGAGTCCTGAGTCGTGCGTCTGAGTCCTTTGTGTCAGATTCTGGTTTTCACACGCTCTCCCACATCTTCCCACGGCGCTCTCTTTTCGTTTGCAGTCACTTAAGCCACGCGTGACTCTGCTTAGTTCACTATTTTGGACACTGTTGTTTTTCAAATGACGTCTTTGGTTGATATCGTTTCCACATGATGCAAGACTCTCATGGATTAATGCTTTTTAACAGTAAATCTGGAGGACTGGAGCACCACAATGTCTTCATTGATCTCCAACACATTGATTTTGTAACACAATCAGAGTGTGTGGTGAATTTATTATTATTTTTTTTTAATGAAGACATGTCAATAGATTAAGATGCCAGGTTTTAGTTTGTGTATTTCTTCAAAGCTACACATTTCCAATTTAGGTTTATTGATAAATCAGCTGAAAATGCTGAAACTCATAACCTTTTTTTATGGGATCTTTTTAATATTGATTCAGAAACAGGGATTCAGCGAGACATATTTGATGTAATATGAACGCCTTTAATGAAGATAATGACGGTAAAGCAGAATCTAAGACTAGGTTGGATTCTAACGGCTCAGCATCTGTACGGGAGCAGAAAGTCCGTTAAAAAGCAGCTATAGCATGCCATTAAGTCACTATTCCATTCAGCCTGGTCTCCCACACACAAAGTCCAAATTTAACCCAATACACTATTAAAATAGGATCATTTTCAAAATATATTTAACATACATCGAGTGAACCTCTCAGAAATAATTAATGTGTGTGTGTGTGTGTGTGTGCACATTAAATGTGAGCAGATGGCAGAGAAGTTCTTTTTTAATTCTTGAATCTTTAAAAACCCAAACGCATGCTTCATTTTTCTCCTTCTCAATGACACTGTACCTCATTTGCCTTCCTCCTATTGAGCCGTGCTATTCTCTTTCTCTGCAGCTTGTGTTAATCAGGATTACTAACTGTAATGAGAAAGTATTGTGGCTCTGAATACTAAACACTTATCGATGGACTCTCTGGACACTGTGTGTGTGTGTGTGTGTGTGTGCGTGCGTGCGTGCGCGACTGTGACGTCGTACATCTTCATATGAAGAGGCTGATATCTTTAAAGCTGCAGGCCATCTCTGAGCAGGAACACTTCTCTTGATATTCGTTCCACGCGCACACAACTGCTCTCACTGCAAGTCTCTGTCAGCAGAATTTCTAATGAATTGCACAAAAGCCAGTTTACCATGTATGCACCCATGCATTCACGCACACGCACATACGCACACACACATACGCACACACACGCACACACACACACTCACACACACAGACCAACTTTTTCCTTTGTGCTCAGCTGAAATGGATTTCGAAGGGAATGAATGAGACACTCAGAGAGGAACTGCCTGCCACAGATCGATTTTCCCCTTTTCTTAATGATGACCCTATCACCAAACCTTGTGTGAGACAAAGTGGCCATATTTATTAAACGAGGACGTCACATTCCCGGTTGCTCCAGGAAGAGTTGCCGTGAAGACCCCGCCAGCGTTTAACTCCGTGCAGAGCAATTACATCCAGCTTCAATTTAACGTAGCTGTTGTATTGGACGTAGTGTTCGGAGGTGCTGGAGACATAAGGAGAATGTGATGGCGCCTAAAATAAACTGCACACATGCCATCACCACTCGGTAACCATGACAGTCGTCTCTGGAGAGCAGATATCGTTTAAGCCTGCTTATCTTCATTTTCCCAGGAAGTCTGAGTGAGATGAGATTCTGTTTTGCATAGGGAGACTCAGAAATGCAGCAACCATTTTAAGATGGAGCCACATACAGTCACAAATAATCATCTGCAACAAAGCTTTTAGTTAAAGCAGACAGAGTCCTCCTCCACCAAGGAAATAGAGTCAATAGTAGGAGCCAATGTGTTTCTCTCAAGATCTTCTAAAACCCACACGCAGGAGGTTTTCCCCCATTTCTGTACCAGTTTAGCATATAAAGGTCTGGTTTACGTGATGTTTCAATTCAAAACTGTTACAGCGCATGCTTACCAGGGCTGCTGTGGATATTTGTTCTGCACATGCTCAGTAGATGCAGAGTGTCATGACTCCCAGTCCGTATTCTCCTGGCACTTGGCAGTTTTCTTATTGATAGCCACCGTAATAATAATAATAATGCAACTTGGTTGAATGTCCGCGTTCTCCCTTTGTTAATATTCATAGCGGATTGTGCTCTGACCCAACATGAAAACTACATTGTTTTCAGTGTTCCGGACTTTTCATTATAAATGTATACAGTTTTCCAAAATGTTACCATATAAATGCAAACCGTTTCTGAAACAAAAATGCAAAAACAATGCATAAATGATACTTAAAAATCCATTTCTTGCACTGATCGCAGCTGGTAGTTTCGACTGCAGTGTGTGGATAGGTGGAGGTATGGCCTAAGGGAGGTTAATGGTTAGTACTGTTTTGTAGATGACTCAATCTCCCAGTGAAGGGCGCATGCATACAATCAATGTGCAGCTATATATGTTTGTTTGTGTCCTTTGAATATTTTTATCATTTCATTTCAGAGGCACTTTGAGTTGCACGTCGTTGCTCAAAAGATGACGTAAAAATAGAGATTGATGTTCTTCAAATTGTTTTTTTTTTAGAGAGCCATTCCCCGTACCGAGGTAATGACACATTCAATTGTCATCACCTGTGAGCATACAAGCAGGGATGTGATCATTGTTTTAAAATAGAGCTGGAAACACATGAATGGGTGTCCTGCTGACGCCTTCGTCTTCGAGGTGTTGACTGAACCTTTCTGAACTTCCTGGAGCCTGGTGATGCGATGATTGTCTCAAACGTGTCTATAAACAAACATTTCAGTGTAAGAAACAAACATCCTCACTCTTTATTGTGTGGAGGGTAAATCTAAATCAACGGCAGTCATTCTCAATGGTCGCATTATGATAATTGTACAAGTGGGGATAATGACACTCAATTTGAAAAATCAACCCATTTCAATGTTTTGTTGTTGTGCTTCTTGATTATAGATTTCTCCGTGTTTATTATATTGTTTCTGCATTAGTGCCTGTGCTATTACTTATGTGCAATCACTGGAGGAGGGGGAACATCAGAACACCGTGAGGCTGACGATGCGACGTGTAATCCGGTAGCCTGAACCCGTGCAAAGTTAGTAAAACTACGATGAAATATTCAGACGTCGTAAAATTGGATGAGTAAATGAAACTTGTTCTGTAATAGTTGTTGCAAGCAGAGAAGTATAAATGAGTATAATTGAATCCCATCAAGTTCCTCAAACACATTTCAAACAAGTTTAAACAAGTGCACTGTACTTATTGGATATAAGTTGTGTTACCTTGAAGGAATTTGTTGTCATTACTCAATTTGCTCAATAAATACTGAAGTTAATTGTACTCATATAAATTTTTTTACTCATGCTTCAATTGTTTCCATTGATCAACTTAGAACCTGGTTACACATCAACACTTCAACACTTCAAGCAAAAACGCTTCGTTTTTATTTGAGAAAGGTTGAGAAGTTTAGAAAAGCGTTTACACGGAAAACAATGTCGTCTTCATGTGGGGCCACTAGTGGGCCCTGTTGTTTGTTTATGTAATGAGACCACACACACATGCAGGAGAGAACAATCCACGAAAACATTAACAAAGGAGTACAAAGACATTCCAGTGGACAGACGGCCAAGTTGGATCATTTTTATCAACTATAAAAGGGAATCACGACACTCTGGAGGTAAACATTGTTGTTATTGTCACTCATGCAGGTGCAGAAGAACTAGTTATAAGATATTATCATGTCAGCAAGTAGTTTTAAGACATAATCTTATTTAGGAATGCATCATTTTGTGTATATAACTGATTCAAGTGTTTTTTTAATTTACAACAGCAATGGGCCAATCACCAGTTCTTCCAAAAGAGGTGTGATCAAAAGCTTCTTCTCACTGTGATTTCTGCTGATGTGATTATGTAAATTGATGTACAGGATTAAAAAAAACAAAAAACAAACTCCTTGGATCATCTCAATAAACAAAAAAAACAAACAATTATTTGGGATTTGTCTTTTTCAAAAGAAGAACTGGGGCTCGTTGTCTCTGACAAATATACTGCATGACCCTTGATGAGAGCGCTGAAGTGCTTGAAGTGATCTTCGATGGATAATCAGTGCAAACATTTTTCTCTCTGGATTTACTGAAATACTGCAAAAGCCAATTAAACCGCTGCAGAAAAACAGTGGCCGAAAGGTCAGCTGCCGGAGAAACCGCCTCCCCCAGTGTGTGACAAGGAGGATGTGGTGTGAGGCGGAGAGTTTCACCCCCACACACCATGTGTTGGTGCAATATCTAGAATTAAAATAAAAAAAATACAAAAAGCTGTTTGCTTTTATTATTTGTTACCTAACTTGTTTACAGCATTTTTCCTGTGACATTCAAGTTGTTGTTTTTTTTGTTTTTTTTAAAGAAGTGATTATTCCAATAATGTCACCTCTGGTACCGGTAAAACCTACTCAACCTTTTGTTCATAACGAGCGTCAACGCTTTTAATGTCCTTACATAATGCACTTCAGCTGCATATTGGAGGCATTTCAATCAGGAGCTTTCACGCCGCGTGACAGACTGACATTAAAGCAAGAACATCTACATCACCGACGTACGTTTTTTTTTTTTTTAATGCTGAAGCCATCCGTGAGAAACGGCCTCTCTTTACATTTGCCCACCAGCTTCATTATACCAGCCTCGTCTCCGGCGCCGTTCACCTTTCACACCCACCTCCAGGCACCGCGAGCGTCATCTGATCCCAGCCCCGCTACGCACCATCATACGAACAAAAACCCACACCTTTGCCGAGACGCCGCTCACACCCACAGCCGACGAACAATGCCTGTTGCCAGGCAACCGGCCCTCTGTGTGTGGGGTTTGCATGTTCGCCGTGTGTCTGCGTGGGAGCGCTCCACTTTTCCTCCCACGGTCCGCAGACGTGGCGCTCCGCCGGAGGGGAAAGCTCTCCAAACTGTCTGTGGGCGGGCTTGATGGAAGGGTTGCTTAAGGTTTAACTGCGTGATCACAGGCTTCAAGACTTCAACCCACCTTTGTAGACTGTCAATAAAAGAACGCCGAGGTGTTATTGAGCAGTTTTCAACACCTTCCGCATTCATTTATGTCCTCCGTGTCCTTGTTGGCCTGCTCTGAGGACGGCCGTGCTCATTATGGGTCACATTAATTAAGATTTCTCCGGACTCTTCTCTGATGGCATCAGACACTCTGATCTCTGCAGACTAAACCTTACAACTTCTCTTCTTTTGTCTCAACTTTTAATTGGTTGCTTATTCTTTGATTTCTTTGCGGCCTTTCAGCCTTTCTCTCCGTGGCTGGCTGCTCTCAGTCTTGATTTGTTCTCCAGTACCACTCCCCCCTTCTTCTGGAGTAAATAAAGCATTAACGTCACGTAGATTGCTGCAAATTCAAAAATTGATGAAAAAATTTAAAAAAAGGTGTAAATAGAAAATTCAAAATGATTTATGTTCGAGCAGAGGCTTTCTTAAGGTAACCTGAACGGTTTCAGGCGTTATTCACTGAATAGTAAACACATTTTTAATATTTGTTATGAAAAATATATGTGGGATTTGTTGAAAGAAACAGTTTATGGAGAAAAATGAACACATGCTGTGTTGAAGGGACGTTTTATGTTCGGTGTCGTGGATTCATTGGAATTGTCAGGTAAATAGTAATGATTCAGTGACGTGGGGAGCATTTCTTTTCCAAACATTGTCCAATCCAGACTTATACAACCTTCATATTTCATTAACTGAAAGCTGTGGCTCTTGGGTTAAAGCAAAAGCAACTATTGCCTGATCAATTTCAAATGAATGCAACATTAGGTGTTCACGAGTTCATTACATTCTCCACTGATCTTGAAACGTGAGGAACTATCATTGTGTAATGGCGCCGCCATGTCTGGATCTGTCAGGCTGAAGTTTTACAACTGTAATTCTTCGAACAATCAATTAAAACAGCTAAATTGGACAAGCTTAAATCATTAAGCGTTGATTAATTCATCGCCATAGTTCATTTATCAGCTGGTAGTTGCAGTTGTTCTAGCATGTCCTAATGAGGAGTAAATAAAAATGCACGCAAGCAGCCGACCTTTAATCAAACCAAACCAGAAGCTGCTTTCAGGAGAGTTTGTGGGATCGTAGCTAATGAACTATCTAATAGTAATAAAAAAATTAAATAAAAATCCATATAAATAAAAGTTTTCCACATGGAATCGAGGCAGCCTCGTTACAAATATTTACTTAGAAGTCCCAACGCATATCTTTACTGTGAAACCTGGTGGGTGTCATGCAGGAACAACAACACATTTGTGCTGGCAGGAAAAAAAAAAAAGTAATTAATGGTTTCAATTTATTCTCAGTGTGAACAATGTGACCCGCTGCGTGAACTGTACCTTTATCACTTCTGGCAGGTGTCATGGAGGAAAAACAACACATTTGTGCAACCACAAAGTAGTAATGGTCTCATTATGTTCTCTGTGTGAACGCTGCTTTGGCTCATCCACTACCGTGTGTGCACACTGCTTACCTCGTGTGTGTTATTGATTATTTCCCATCTTCAGGGCAAAGAAAACCCGAGTAGTCTTTACTGACCCACTGTGGGATTGTTTTTCTACACAACCTGAACTTCAATGGCCCCAACAATGATCTATGTATGTATCTACTGGCTTGTATGTATGTTTTTAGTTTACTCTGGGAGGATAATCAAGACATGCGCAGTGAGAATATGATAACTCCACAAAGAAACGAGAACAGAACAGCACCTTCCAGCAACACAACAATTACATTTACACTATTTGACAGCGAGACAGACGTATTACTAAATAATGTCAGAGTGAAACGAAGCAATCGTATTTGAATAGACTAGATTCTCTCATTCGTTTTGATTTTGTCACATAAATTGTTCGGATAATACAAAAACTTGGTAAGAAAAGTACTTGATAGTGCTCGATAGTAATGTCTGCTCAAAACAGAGTGGCGGATACAACCACTCTTTCTTTTACATACGTAATATCCCCATTTGTGCTGAGGAGACTTCCTGTGCTGAGTTTTCTTTATCTCCATGTGCAGAAGTTCTCCTGGTCCCCAGCAGTGGGGTTGAGTTTCAGCCATAGTGGTTGCCATGAGGCCCCCTCTCCTTCGTCCTGATTGGCTCCTGCGCCCTGCCACCCTGAGCTGCGCGAAGCGAATCAAGTGATTTATGATTTTACTGTGAAAGAATGTCTGTAGTTGTAAAGGCATAAATGACTCCGAGCAACACCACTGTGGAGACGTGCGTACGTCTCGGGTTTGTCACAGACTGTGTGATCTCTCTTCCACCCTGTCCTCGTGGACTATGTCCTCAGCCCCTCTGACCACAGAGAGCCGTCCCATCCGAGTCTGCTTCTTGTTCCTTCGCTTTCCCGTTGAGAAGATGCTCTCAAATGACCGTGTCATCTTTGAGGCAACATAAATAAAAAGTGAACCGAAACAGGTCCTTTGTGTCTCTGTGACATGTTGCTGTTATCTGGAGTTTGAAATGACAGGCTGGTGCTGAGTTCATTCACACACAGGATTGGTGTTGTGGTAGAATACGAGGGGGAGGATTCTCCATCACAAAGTGTCCTGGTCGTGACCCCGAAGGATCTGCTGCTTGTTACTGGACCGTCGGTGCAGACGACCCTCCTCCTCCTCGTGTGCTGCTCCTGCTGGGACAAAGTGAAGACAAGTACCTTGTTTTGGTCCCGTCCTCTTCCTTCTTTTAATGGACAGTAAAGCTCGGACGTTGCCGTTTGTCCTGTTGTTGACATTTTCCTCATGTTGTCTCGAGCCCTGCAGGTTTTACTGTTGGCTAAGCTGCAGAACATCCACCCCTCTCTCTCGCTCTCTCTCTCTCTCTCTCTCTCTCTCTCTCTCTCTCTCTACTGCTTTACTCCATCAATTATATTAAGAGCAGCCCAAAGCTTCCTCCTAGCATCTTACTCCATTTTGTGACTGGAAACCTTTCTGCTGCTCCTTTATGGCCTCCTGCTACATTATTGTACGACTCTGGTAATAGGCCTTACTTTCTATTCCACTCCAGGCTTTGCCCTGCAATCCAATTTGTCTTTCCAAGACTAGACATTTTCTGATGACAATGAAACATCTTTATGGCCGTGCTGATATCATCACATTTCTGTTTGTCCCTCATCTCCCAGGGCACAGCTTATAGGAAAGTGAATTATACGGCACAATAGAGAGGATGGATGCTCCGCAGTCAACTTGAGGCCAGTTTGCCCAAACATGAATTGGCTTGTGTTTCAAGAAAGCCGCACAGCGCCAGATGATCCGCCAGCATCCCTTTTTGAAATGACGGTTGCCCTGCTTTCTTGCACTCGTGTTAATTATATATCACCAGAATGAATCCGATGCAGTCATGTGGTCCGTTAAGTTCACCTCTGATTGGCACGGGGGACAAAAATAGCACATCGAGCTCTCCGACTCTAATTGCCCGTCGCCACATTGGAGCCATTGTATAACCACACACCGTGTGAATCCGCCGGGGCGCCCGGGCCTTAAATCATTCATTGATTGGAGCGAACAGCTGTAGCAGAAACACGGCGGGCACTCATGTAGCTCTGAGCTTTGAGCATCCCACAAGGACTGTCACTCTTTTAAATTCATATTTGAGCTGCTCAATTTACTGCATCTCTGTGAACGAGATTCTGAAACAAAGCTTCGTCAAGCAAGAGTCAGACATTCCTATCTTCAAAGAAATAGCTATTGATTTTAGGAGAAATATAATAATTTATCCTGCATATAGCAAGGTATGTATATAGAGTCAGTTCTCAGCACATGGGGAACAAGCTGTTTTCCTTTTTTGTGTAGTTCAGCTGATGATAATACGAAGCGTCTGCAGTCTCTTGTGCTCAAATCAAGCCTTTATCTTAAGTTGGGAAAATAGTTCCTGTTTTCTTGCTCCACACTGTTCATCAACTAAACTGTAGTTTAGTATTAGAGATAAATCGAAAACATTTTCCATAGATATGAATATGAAGATAGATATTTTGTCATAATTTTTTTATTTGCGATTTAAGCAATGTTATTTAATTCATTGAAATATCAAATTAATGCGTTAACAGGAGGTCCAAATTAGTATAGGAACAAAAAAAGATATCACAAAGATTCACAAGACATCCACAAAACATGAAAACCATACAAAAAGGTTTAAAAAAAAAACCCAAAACAAACAAACATTTGTTAATATAGTCATACTTTTCATAAAATGCTTAATTGATCCACAAAATAATGACAAATAATCACACACAACTACAAAAAAAGGTATAGCTTATCATTTTTAGTATGATAAACTTTTAGTAGTACATAAAGATGTAGTTGTAGGATCTCAAAAAAGAGAAAAAGATACAATGAAGTCATACAAAATTTTAAAAAAACTCCTAAGAGATGAACATGAAGAGGCATAAAATGGAAATCGATCAAGTTACAGAACTACCACAAAGACCCCACAATCCAACCGAAAAGACCCTGGCAAATGCTCATGAAAGCACAAAATAATTACACCTAACAATAACAGATACAAATTAATGTCACAACCACAGAGAGATAAAAAAAAGACGTATCTCTGTGATGTCAAACGACTAAAAGGAGATCAAAATACAAAATCCCAATGAGAGAAAAATCATCGCAAACATGAAACAACTACAAAGAAGGGCAAAGGAAATTATATTTAACAACAGTCACAAAATGACATGAACACAAAGTAACCACACAAATTTTGCATAGAGCCATGTGAGCAAAGCAACGACAAAAATGACGCAGTGTGCAGGATAAAAAGGTATAGAAGATGAAATATATGGAATGTGTCACCCTATATAATAGATATTTACTACTCAATATTCTGTTCCATTGAAAAATAGTCCAACATTATTCTGTAAAGAAAGATTTTCCCTCTGTTCTGTATCAATGAATTATGATAAACGAAAGCTTTTATTCTGAAGTAAACCGGAAGCAGCTCAGCTTTTCCTCCTGAGCGGATTCTACTTCCGGTGTCATGGCTGCTTCCTAGTCTGAAGCTAAACTTTCGGTTTGTTCAAAACTTCCCGGTCATGGCGACGTTTTTTGGAGAAGTGCTGTCGGTGTTTTCTCGGGCTGTGGAGGAGGACGAAGAGGAGGACATAGAGGAAAATGAAGAAGACGAAGAAATCCGCAGGGAGCTGGAAGAAAAGAGGTAAAAAATACCCCCCCGACACGTTAGCATGGAGGTGACAGCGCAAGAAAGCGTGAGAGATGGAGAGAAACAAATCTGTTAAATTCACAAAACTGAAGTGGAGAGACATTAAACAAGGATGTTTATCTCATGTTCTGGTCTTTTACGGCTCCGTTTGACATCGAGAGGTCGTGAAATATACCAGAGCTGCTCCAGCTTTGCCATTTTGATAGTGATGTAACTGAAAATGAGCTGGCATTTATTTATATAATGATCGATGAACCTTCTTCAACCAAGAACGTCATTTGTATATTGCCTAAGCAGGTAGATTTTAAGCACAATTTCTCTGTGAAGATATTTAACCTATAATCCTAATCTTCAGGTTTGAAATATAATTTAAATTGAGTTAGAGCTTAGTTAAAATAATGGAATAGATTACATAGTGTCAAACACACATGGCATTTCAGGTTTTATTTTTTTAAAAATCTGAGAACTCTTAACTAATTCGTCCCCATGTCGAGTTACTAGATTTACTTGGGGAATATCCTATTTTCACATGTAACCATCACATTCCTCGGAGGATCTGGGCAGCTATATTAGGGTGCTGGTGGGGGTCAAAGGTCATTCTAAGTGACCCACAGTGGTATTCTGTCCACTACTGCTCTCAAATATAATGTTTATTGAGGGACCACAACTTAGCATAAAACATCCTTACCTGCCACTTATGAGTGATATACTATATCATTATTTTGCCAACAATCACATGGATTTCAAGATTCAGACATTTGACAGTCAAACAGATCCCCCATCCCTGAAATGTACACTTACAGCTATGTGATATTATTTAAATGTTGTTGAAGGTCCGTTTTGATACTCCAAGTCAGGGTTCCAGCCCAGTGTGTGTGTGCTGGGCACTGAAGAAGACTCAGTCCCAGGAAGGAAAAAAGAAAAATGCCCAACGTTTCTTCCACCTCCACCTCATATGATGTTCATTCAAAATCCTCTATAGACTGCTCCTCTTCATCCATCCTCTGTAATTCTTCACCAGGGAAGTTCATCTGCACTGGAACCCTGACGTCTCGGAGTCCCTGACGTCTGGGAACAAGCTGCAGTGCTCAGACTTCATCCTGGCTGTGGGACCCAACGCTGCCAGTGAGTCGCTGCCAACTTTCCTTTCTGCTCCACCGCCTGCGACGGTCCGTCCGCCAGCTCAGCCAATATTATCGCAGATCAAATTAATGTTTTACGATCCCCGTCTGGAAAAAAGGTGGCATCTACGGGCCGTACATATTTGCTTGAGTGGCAGCGGGAATAGTTTTTTTTTTTTTTTTTTTTTTTTCCTTTTGGCTTTTAGGGTTAATAAGAACAGGATCGGCTGTAAACGACAGGTGATTATTTTTCCTCCGGTTTGTTTTCACATATAAACACATGGAGGCCGGAGGCGTCGCATCATTAGGCTGTCTGTCGCTACACACTGTGGGGGCAAATGTAACCCGCACGATAGCCTGCAGGCAGCTTGTGAGTAGCCTTTAGGGCAGATTCTAAAAATAGTGTTCAACACCTAAAAGAAAAATAGGTTGAGATTTGTTTTTCAACAGTGAGTCTCAACACAATTATTCAAATGCACTTCTTCATCGAAACTGCTCAAGATACGAGAACAATCTGAGGTGTGTTCACTGACTTTCTTCGTATTTTTAAATGTATCCATGTCCTGCCATAGTATTTCATTAATAGCTGCCGGAGCCCCCTCACCTATCTGAAGATGTATCTGCATTCGCTCCATTTCAAACAGTTTAATAGCCTCTCTTCTACTGACTGTCCTCCGATGACCCCCACATGCTCTTTAGTGAGCGCAGCGTGTTCCGAAAAACATCAGTTGATTCCTGTTATCTGCCTTCACTATTGTACACAGTCATGTCAAGAGAATGTAATGAGCATGATTTAAGAAAAAGAAAAAACATCATGACGCTGTGACGTCATCGTCAGTCCAATGTCCCGATCAGATGACCGCAGAGTCTCAGGTGGGACTTTTGAGCCCAGAAGGCAGGAGTGAGGAAATGTGTGCAAAAATACCCGGCAGAGACTATTTCAGCCCGTACTGAGCAAATTGACGAGGAAGCAGTGCGGCGTACTGTAGATTAGAGGAAGGATTTATTTTATAACCGCGGCCCGGGGGACAAGAGTCTGGTCTCATGTGCACCCTGAGCGACCAGGCTCTGGTGCACGGTGGGTTTCTGTCTCCACCCACCCGCAGGAAGGTGCCGAGACACACTTGAGTTCGTCGGGGGGGGGGGGGAAGATATTCACACACTTATCCACAGAAGTGGCAGATAAAACCTCTCCTGCTGGATAGGCTGGATTTATTTTACTGCTAATGAGCAACAACACTCATTATGAGACGTGATGAATGCATAAAATACAATTTCCAGGTTCTGAGCTGAACAGATTTGGCCCCTCCATCTGTCTTCATAGCCACTTTATCTAACGGCGCGGCGTGGGGGCTGCTGGAGCCCGTCCCAGCCCACTCTTGGGAGATGGATAATTACACACTCACACTCACACCTACGGGCAATTTGCTGTCATCAGTTGGCCATAACCCTTGTGTTTTTGGGCGGCGAGAGCACACCTGAGGAAGCCCACGCTCGCTCAAGGAGACTTGACACAGAACGGTTGTCAAGCATGGGCTGGAGATTGTCCCGGCCATGAATCGACACTGCTGATCACTAGACTGTTTATTGTGTGGCACGTAAAATTAGATGATTTGTTCTAATGCTTCATCTGTCAGATGTGGAAGTTTTTCTTTTCCTTTACAGTGGGCAATTAAACAATTCCACTTGAAGGATGATTCTCGATTAAGACGACGCTGATTCCCAAAAAGAAAAATGGCGCTTGTGTTAAATAGTATGAAACAAGACACGGTCAGTTCCACAGTAAAATGTGTTATTTAATAAACATTACTCTGAATGGGTGGTTATGAAAACGGATGTACTCGATGTTTTTAGTTTGACATGTTCAGAACATTGGGACAAATATAGATTCACTGATTTCCTTTCCAGTTAAGATTCTCAGTTCTAATGTTTTGCTGAGAAGAAACAGGAAGAATTGCATAAATTGATCGATATGGTCAATATTGACCTAGAAGTTGATAACGTCGCCGAGTAAATGAAGTAAACGGTGATCAGACCAGGGCTGACCCTGGGTCCATGTTCTACATCTCCTCATGCTTTGGGAGGATTTTGGACAAACTGGAGGTCTGAAGTTAGGACCAGTAAAACCAGCTGAAGCAGGGATGATGTCCAATCATCCGTTTTCGATGAGGCTGCTTGTTTGAGCTTTGCAGAAGAGATCTTCATCTCAGTCGTCCTCCTCGGTAAACTGAGGGTGAGACAGAAAGCGGCAGGCTGTCGGCCCGATGTGGGCGCCGCCGCCGCTGAATACAGAGCGGATGTGTGTCTTTGCAGGGTTCCTGTCAGTCTACCTCCTCTCCTCTGCAAACTGGGAAGCCGTCGGACGTGCGTCCGTGTGGAACGAGAGGAGCCGGGCGGCAGCCGGGCGAAGCGGCGAGGAGTCGGCGTGCCTCTTCTCCAGGCACAAGGACGACCCGTCAGTGAGTGAGCGAGACGTGGACGCATTGCAACGGCTCCCTGTTTATCCACTTTAATGAGGCAAACTCCTGTTTGTCACGCCGGAACTGCATCATATTTGCTGTGCTCTGCTCGAGATGACAGATTAAGACATGCGAACAAATTAGTGGAGAAATATCAGGAGTGCAGATGCTTCCATGACAGCAGAAGATAAAAGGAAGTTATAGTTTGGTGTGCTGGCGACGTCCCAGAGCCTGGGCTTCACTCTACTGTTGTGTCATAACACATCTGATACAGAAGCAATGCAGCACAGCGCATTTCAAGAGTGACAAATCAAGCCTCCCGTGCGGGGAGGGAAAGGGAGGGGGAGGGGAGCAATTGTTGAGGGTCCCGTCACGTGCAGGATGAATGAACTCCAGTATTCTGCTGCCAAAAACCTGTCAAATGACAGACTTATACCAGAGCAGCGTGCGTTTATTCCCACGCGATTTTAATCAAGATAAACACGCTGAGCGGCCGCGTTTGATGCCGGCACGCCGCCGAGGAGGGTTCAGATTTATCACTGGTGTCCTGCTGCCTTCAGGTGGCTGCAGGGTGTTGATGTCGGGAGGGAGCAGAGCAGCAGCTGTGGGCGACAGATACCGCCACAGCCAGACTCCACTTTATAGACCCCAGAGTCTTGACAGTCCCCGTCGCCACAGCCTTCCATTTAATGCTGCTCTGAAGTGATTTAATTACTGGAGGGGTGTGTTTCTGGGGCTGTTTAACCAATAATAATAAAAAATTAAAAAAAAGAGTGGATGCCATGATTGGAGGCCCTGCTGAGGTTATGGTACCTGTTTTACAAAACTACAATAAAGAATTAATGAACAGCACTGCAACTACTTTCTAGTTCACTACTATAGGATGCAATTCAATAAAGCGAAACACTGAAGAGCATCATGTTTTTGTGCGAAGTCAAAATGTCAACACACAAATTCAAATCGTGAAGTGAAAAACTCTATTTTCGTTAATGTCTTGAGTAAATAGCAAGATTGGATTTGAAATGTTGAAAATAAAAATACTTTGGTAAAGAAAAAGTTCAATTAAAAAAAAAAAAGAAGTTGAATGATGGAAATGAAGTAAAATGTCGGGAAAAGAGTCAAATGGCTCATGAAAATGTTCTGAAAAAGATTCAATGGTGTTGAGGATAAACTTCAAATTATTAAAATTAATAAAATCTCATTACATTTTTTTTGGATGGAAAGAGACAAATGTTAAATATTGAAACGCCAATAAATGTGTCAAAACATATTCAAAATGAAAACTAAATATGAAGGGTAATTTTAGAAATGTACATGTGTAATATTGGAAATGTTCATTGGTTACTTCTTGGTTTTCTGCACCAACCATATAAATAGCTCTGTTGTCACCCTGCCATGAAAGCAGAGCCCCATATGTTGGTCTTCCTCTATTTGTCCTCCCCGGAGTCGGTCTGAAGCCAGGTGGATGCTTGTTAGATGTTGTCTTCTACTCATAAATGTTGTTTGTTTTTCCTCAAGGTGTTGGTTTGCCAGGTGACGTGCTACATTGCAGAGGATCAACTGTTTCAGTGGACAGAAAAGGTACGACTAAGCACACTCACAGGTGGCGCTGGGATTGTGTGCTCATTGACGGCGATGGCCCGATCAGCACGTCGGCTGCCGGGAGAACTCAGAAACTCCTCGGGCCGCATTGAACCTTCAAATTGATCGGCTCCAGCAGCAGGGCAGGTTCGCCTCCTGCCTCATGAAAAGAGCAGACCGAGGCTTTCTTCAGCTCCGGATCACCCAAATATGGGCAGCAGCAGATTGAGGGGAAGCAAAAAAAAAAAGAAGAAAAGAAAAGCTGGTCTGGTCTTGAGGAAACTGTTTTTGCTGGCAGGCTTAAGGTTTAATTCCCGAGTGTTGGTGTAAACATAAATCCAAGGAAGCATGCTGCCGCCTGCTGAAAGTTCAGGGTCACGGTCGAGGCGAAGATGAAGTGTTGAGTTTCCACCAAACGTGCCGGAGGACACCCAGCCGTTTGTTTCGGGCTCCGGTGTCGTTCATCCTTAACTCCCGCGCCTTCCGTCGTCCTGACTGCCTGTGTTGCCTCCCGAAGGTGTTGGGCTGCCTGCAGCACAGACAGCTGAGTGTGACCGTGCTGTCAGACGGCTCCGTGGCCGATTACAAAACGGCCGACTACGTGCGCAGCAGCGCCGCTCCCTTCCTGCGCTCTCTCCACACCGCCGCGTCCAGCGGGCGGCCGGCCTGCCCGTCACTGGAGCAGCCCAACATCGTCACTGGACTCCCTGCCGCAGGTACCAACACACCACGTCTCAAACTTCCCCTGCTTTTTAGGCTTTCAGGGATTTTATTTTTTGGGGGGGGTGGGCGAACAATACTGGTCTCGGGGTGTCCACATCTTCTCCTTCCGCTTCTTTGGCCAGAGATATTTTAGTGGTAAACACTGCCTGCAAGCAAATGAGAGCAGCGCTATATGCTGCAGGAAGTTTAACCGGTGAGCAGCTCAATATGGAGGAAACAGTATTGATCCGTGCATGAGGAGCCGGCGTGACACTCACTGGCAAGAAACCCAGTGAATCCAAGAACCGATGAAAAAGATTTCAACAGACAAAGTGTCAGTGTAGATTAGTCAAGTGCGTGTTTTCTTGTATGAAGCAACGTTAAACTGAAAGCATGGTTTACTTTCGGTGTCAACGGGAAAACAAATGGAACTGCTGGGGTTGCAGTTTTTATGATGTGGTAATCCGAGAAACGCGGCTCAACTTGATACAATCGTCAGCAGAAAGATCTCCAATGTCCTAATTTGTCAAATCTTTTGTGAGATGTTTGCAGACTTGCACACGCTCGTCTGTTTTTCCACATCTAACATGGTAAAAGAATATCGTCGCTGTGTCAAACTCATTTTACTCCGGGGCCCACAAACAGTCTAATTTCATCTTGAGCGGCCCGGACTGGTAACATCCTGCTATAATAACCCTTCAATTTAAACTTTAAACCTTGAAAACGGTCACAAAAGCAAACAATTACTACAGACGATGACGACAATCTCAGCATGAAGACAGTTTTTAATAAAACCTTCAGGTGCAAATTTGGCCCATGAGCCTCGTGTTTGACACTCCTGCTGTAGCCGCATGCAGGAAAAATACTGCATGACTCCCTGGACATGTGGTACACGAAGTGTTTTTTCTTTTGTGTGTTACTGGATTGTTATCAGTGACTTCCAGGAACTGGTGTCAAAGTTAAGATATCAGTACAAGCGCATCCGATCGCAGTGGTTTCATCAACTTCTAAGTTTTCTTCCTTTCCTATGTCCAAGTTGTAGCACTTTACTGACGCGTTTAAAATACACTTATTTTACAGCTTTTTTGGGGGCTTCGCAGACATCCGCAGAACGCTCAGCCCTGATGTTTACATCTGTGTCCTCGTGGTTTGGTTCCAGGGGGCCTCTCATAATGTCACCGTGTGTCTTAAACTTTCAGCTCCGACCCAGCCAGATTTCCTCGGACATATCTCCTGTGCTACCAGGTTCAGAAAAGGAAGACAGCATGACGTGATAGAAATGATCGGGTAAAAAGCCTTTACAAGGCTTTAAGAGCTGGTTTTTAGCCACGTCTTGTTCTCTGCGTTTGCTGCTGAAGTGTCCTTGAGCGAGACGCTGAACCTTGGAGGGCTCCGTGTGTGTGTGTGTGTGTGTGTCTCTCTCTCTCGGGGGAAACTGAGTGGTTTTGGACAAAAGTGTGTGCCAGCCAGATGAAATGTAGTGCCATTAGTCTCCCCTCCATTCGCTGGGCACACGTAGGCTTGCGTCCTGATTTGGTCGTTTTTGGTGCGAGTGCACTTACAAACACTTAGTCCAAACAAACGCGTGCATCATCTGGATGAAGAGCCGGAGTCTTCACCGCCGATGGGTCGCACACGCACACACACACTACCTCATGCCATTGGATTGTGCAGCACTGTGAAAACCTTGCCTCCTTCTTCTTTGTGCTGTTTCATCAGTCCTGAACCACTGCCAGGTCCATCGCATCGCTGCCATTGTTTACCAGTGTTACAGCGATGTCATCGGCCCCGACTCGGTCACCATGGAGACGTACAAGCCCGCACTAACCAAGCTTGGCAAGTCCGTACAGGTGAGCAGGCGTTTCTTTTTCCCCGTGTAATGGGGCTGCAGAAAAGGTCACAAAGGAGGGAGCGCTCACGCGTCCCCCTCATTGTCCCCTCTTCAAGTCCACCAGGAAGCTGCAGGTCTGATGGAGGCAAAGCTGTACAACTTTCAAACGTTAGTTATCGTAGCGTAGCTTAGAAACGTGACTTTTGCATGATCTGTCAGGGTTATTTTCTAACTGCCCGTTTAACCTTCTCAGCTTTGTTTCAGAGAAATCACATTTCATTTTCATGCATCGCTTTGAGGGAAAGAAGAAATAATAATAATAATAGGTGACTCAAATTGCCTCAAACCCCACAAGCTTTGACTGCCGTTACCATGGAGAAGAGGTCAAATCAGACGGGCAGTGAAACGAGAGCAGCTCGTTGATTTCACGACCAGAATTCAGTGATCCAGAAGGCAGATTGTTGCTCGGATTTCTGATATTTTTGGTCTCAATTTGCAACAAAAATGTTGTTTTTGTTTGTGGGTTTTTTTTTAAATTGTTTTAAGCTCAGTTTTGGGCCAAAATACACTTTGAACGTCAGAGATAAATCATCAGGTTTTTAGTTTAAGATAAACACATATCTTAATCTTTAGTTTTTTTGTTGTTGTTTTTTCATTTCTGATGAGTTAACTGGTAAATGTTATTAGCAGTAACTCTCGAACCTTTGTTACATAAAGAGGAAACGGTCATGTGTTGAGATTTATGTTTGGTCATTAGCATTAAATTGCTGTAAATAATAGATTACTGAAAGTAATACATCATTAGAATGACTTTATGAGAAATTAAAATGATTAATTGGAGTAAGCTGTGATTTACTCATTAACAACTCCTAATGTAATTGATGAATTACTTGTCGTCAATATATTATTAAAAAAATAGTTTATTAATCAATTTTTTTTAATTTGAATAAATTCATTATTTATTCATTAATAATTAAAGGGGCACCACTGGAAAATCCAGAAATAACAAATTACCAAAATCAGTCTCATCTGAAAAGGAGGTTGGTTGATATTTCTGTACAAATTATAATAATACTTAAATAACAGGGAAGGTGTGCGATCGGAGCGCAGGCTGTTACAAACCAACGAATGTCAACAATAAATACACAATAATCACCAGGAATCGATCAATTCAGCTAACATGCATTTATTAATAAAAATGAATTCATTCACAAATAATTCAGAAATCATTTCATAAACCAGCACATCTCGGTAGAAAACGTCACTTAAGATCTAATCTACAGCACCGCTATGTACATGTTATACCACATAGTTCTGATACATGCAATAATCCCTGTAGTTCAATGAACATAAATATATGCATGATACCTGTGTACCTGAAGTTTTCCCTGCTGTTCTTTATTATAATACGTTGTATTTCTTTCTCTCTTCAGTTGGACCCGTCTCCAAACACAGACGTCCTCCGCAAGTTTGTCAGAAGCAGCGAGATCCAGAGCAATCTTTATATCTGAAAGGTTGCTGGTTGAGCTCTGTGCTGTCAAATTCCACTATATTTTCCTGTCGTAAAATATTGTCCTTTTTAAAAAAAAAAAATAAAGATTGAATTATAGAGGCTTGTTTTTAAGTGTGTGTTTTGATTTACTTTTTCTAACATTATGTGACAGGCTCTAGTAGGGTCCAAAGATAAATGAAGATACAGCCTGAATAAATTGCCAGTTTACATATTTAAAATTAAAGGCACAAAACAAGAAAATAAGGTTTAAAGATAAATTTAAATCTGCAAAACTGCAGATTGTGCATTTGCATGAACTGTATCGTGCATCATCTGATCCTATGCTTCGGATTGCTTAATAACAAAATGTGGCTATTTTTATTTCATTATTCTGAAGGACTGCCAGTAATAAATTATGAAACGTTGACAAAATCATTGAACCAACACCTTGACTCGTTTCTCGTCGTCCTGCATGCATTAATTAACCAAACCGGCATTTTTAGTTCTCGTGGCATGTCATTAAGAATAAGGAATTCAAATGTAATCAAAGCTTGAAGGCACTGCCCGAGGAACAACACACTGAACATCTTTCATATCTAATATTGTACCATTGACCCATTACGCACTGATTTCTTTCTATGAGGAAATAACTAATGGCAGAGATTTTAAAACCATAAGCTGACAACAGTTCATGGTCAATGAGATCAGAGGCTGCGCTATCCAGAAAGACAACCTTGACCAATCATTTCTTATCCATTTGTTTGAATCATTCCATCAGTGCAGTACAGGTAGAATAACCTAATAACCTGGTTTGTCTGCATGCTGTTGAGCTGAGTTGATAGCATTTTTATTTCTAAATTGATCAGGATTTTCTGAGACGCCATTCTTTTCAATGTAATACAGGTAAGGTACTTATTGGCCTGCTGTTCAGTCCGGTAAGTTGCTCTTTTTTTTTTTTTTTTGGTAGATGAGTAACCCGGGCAGTGACCTTTGCTGTGTTGAAAGGAGCTGATAAATGAAATGTGTTTTTAGTGTCAGTATTATTAGTTTAACAACATGGGTTTTTCTGTCTTTGTCGTCTTTCTATTTTCGTTTTCTCTGGCTCCTGTGGTGAGTTTGTCAGTTCTCCTCCCGGCCTGAAGGGGGAGCTCCTGCACCGGCGGACTATTTGTCTTACCGGAAAAACAAGAAGAAGAGCCTCATTCAAAACAAACCGCTGTTCTTTAACTCGGAGCTTTTTTTCTTCTACTCCTTTTTTAAGTAATCAAGCAAAGATAAAACCACAGTTGATCTCACAGCGGTTTAAGCCTACAGTGACAGACTCACAGCTACACAGGGGAACGAGAGTTTTAGCTTTCCGACAGTATCACTCCGTCAGCGAGTCTTCCGATGACTTCCACCCGGGTGAAAGCTGCAGTCCACCGGGTTAAAGAGCCCCGGCAGCGACCCTCCAGATCCAGGTCCAGCAGGGTGCTGGCGGAGAGGAACCCGGCGGTGGTGGCGGTGGGAGCCTGGGTGGAGGACGGACCAGACTTTCTGCAGCACCCGACTGTGAGTTCCGGGGTTTGCTGCTCATTGAGCCGCTGTTGTGTTGTGTTATTGTTGTGTTGTTGTCAGGGCTGCTAACGGTAAACTCAGGAGACCCTGCAGAGAAGAACAGCCTTACAGTGATGTTAAATTACAAAATATAGCACCCCCCCCCCCCCCCCCCTAAAAAAAATGTTCCAAGTTAAATGTTCAGAATGAAATCCTGAACAGTCACTGAAAATTGTATCACTGAATACAAAGACAATTTGACAAATTGATGCTTTAAGGTTTGTTGTGATACTAATGAAACTAGATGCACATGATAGAAAATGATCAATGAAATAGCCATTTTAATAACAACTCTAAAATAATATTTAAAAAAAGGTCCTAATTCAACTCTATAAATCTCCACAATTATCTGAAATACAGTATTTTTCTAATCTTACTCAATTTGCAGTTTGTACGAGCAGTACACACAGTTCAGTTACGTTGTCAAAGTAACGTGAAAATGTAGAGAGAATCAGAATCATATGATCATAATTAAACAGATATAATCACATCGTTTAATAGTCTTGATCGTATTTAATTTTCCTTGATGTGTTGTCTCACTTCAGATCGTGGCGTTGGAGACTGAAAGGCTCCTGGCAGAGAAGAGAAGGGAAAATGAAGAAAGTCTTCAGCGGTTTCAGGATGGAGTACGTCACCGTTTGGCTCGGCGAGCCCGAGTCTGCCACGACAGACAACGTCCTCAGAGAGATGGAGTGGTAAATAAACATTGTTTTGAATGTCTGCGATCTTACTAATGGTGGTTCCTGTCCGACTGCAGCGGGGCACTCAACGCCTCGATCAATAAAGAGTTGTCAATGTTGTTTTCCCCTCTGCATGTTGTTTGTTATTCATCCAAGTAGCATCAAAGTTGCATCTGGCAACTGCTAAATAAGTAAAGCCTTTATAGTCATTCTCATCCTGTCAGAGATGAATTGTTGAACTGTGGCCTTGGTTTTCTCTCTGATTTTCTTTTTCTTTTTTTTTCTTTTGTGTGTGTGTGTGTGGGGGGGGGGGGGGGGTTCCAGGCAACACCAGATAGGCAAACTCCACAGTCAGAGTTTGAGGTGTGGACGCACCACGAGTCTGCTGCCGAGGCGCTGACGTCTGCTGCGCATCAGAGGATGAAGGAGAGGAGCTCTCAGGAGGTGAGAGGGTCTTCTAAAATTCCATTCGTCCTCTGCAAGGTGTTTATCCAGAATAGAGTTACAGAGGGCTTGAGGAGCGGGGTACCGCCCTGATAAAAAGAGACAAGTTCCCTACATTCCCCTGGTAAAGTCTGCACTTTCCTTAACCATCAAAAAAAAAAGAAGCTTGTAATGACTCACTTTTACAGGTTTGCTTTTAGGTGACAGGCTTCTTTTAGACTACCTGCTTTTGTTGTGATTTTATGTTTATAGGTCTCAGTAATAAAAGTCAGTCTAAAAGCTGCAGCTCATCCAGAATGAAGAGGGTGGAGCACATCACACCTCAACTTCAATCCCTGTGTCTGAAGATCCACTTCAAAATCTTAATTCTTGTCTATAAAGCTTTGAACGGTCTTGGGGGTTAAATAAATCTCAGATTTACTTGATGAATATAAAACGTACAGCCCGCTGGTGTCCTCAGGAAGAAGTTTACCAAGTGTTTCAGAGTCACAAGAAACGAGGGGAAGCAGCTTTTAGTTCCTACCTCGTCACCTGTGGAACAAACCTCCTGATGACACACTGGTTTCTTTTAACTCAGCTTTAAAAACGCTTAAAACTCAGGCTTTCCATTAGACAATAGATTTGACTTATCTTATTACCTTTATCTTAGCGTTTTTGGTGTATTCATTCTGCTTTTTATGTCTTTCTTAATTGCTTCATATTAATATATTTCCTTGGTGCCATCGAAATAAATGTGCCTTGTCTTTAGCGTTCCCTCCACCCATCCTGATAATCTCATTGCAAATGTCATTTTCGCTTCCGATTGTTTTTCTGTCAAAGCGTTTTGCAAAATGTTGTCTCCACGAGTCGCTCTGTAAAGAGTCGATGGTGACGATGGAATAGTCCAGTGTGGAGAAATGATTACATCTCAGACTTTTTTTTTTTTTTTCTTCTGTGAGGTTTGAGAGATCAAGGGATTAACTTTGGTGTGACAGGAAGTGGATGAATAACGAACTCGTTGACCTTTATGATGAACGCTTTGGAGTCAATGTGTGAAATGAATGTGACACTTTCCTTCTGTGGAGTGCAGGATGTCATCTCTCTCACCAAATGGTGTGGCCTCACCTGTTTATCAAAGTTGTTATTCCATATCCCATTTAACACCCTCAAGACTTCAACGGGCGTGGTTTTCCTTGGGTGATGAGTGTGGATGATATTTGCGTTTGTTGTTTCCGTGAGTGACTGTGAGTAACTGACCGTGTGGCTTCTTTTTCCAGTCCACTGGAGGCGTGAGGCGGGTCAGACTCAGACTGGCGGCCTGTCGAGTGACCCCGCACGAGGACACCGCGTCAAAGCTTCCGGGAGGAGAGTGGAACGTCACTCCCACCCGACATGTGAGTGTCTACGTCCCTGCTTCCTCCTGAAACACACTTCCTCTCTCTGTGTGTGTGTGTGTGTGTGTGTGTGTGTGTGTGTGTGTGTGTGTGTGTGTGTGTGTGTGTGTGTGTGTGTGTGTGTGTGTGTGTGTGTGTGTGTGTGTGTGTGTGTGTGTGTGTGTGTGTGTGTGTGTGTGTGTGTGTGTGTGTGTGTGTGTGTGTGTGTGTGTGTGTGTGTGTGTTTTGTTGTTGCTTATGGAGGCTGTATTTTCCCTCTCTGCTCCCAACAGAGAGCGGAGGAGGAAAGAGGTGAAGATGATGTCCTCTTCACCAGTCCTCATGATTGTCCTCTTGTTCGGCAGAAGGTGAATAAAGACCCAGCGTGCAGAAGCACCACACTGTCATGTTTTGTTTCAGGTGTTTGAGCTCAGTTAGAGTTGTCAATTCACATAACATGCATGTTGTCGGACTGTAAAAAAAAAGCAACCAAAAAACAACTTTACACACACATAAGTAAAACATGCAAACGTCTCAGAGCTCGTAATTGGACTGGGAATCTTCTCACTTAAAGGTATACAGGAGGATTTTCAGGAATTTTAGGAAAGAACCTCCCTCTCCACCGTTTGAAAAAAATGCGCATGCGCAACGCTGTACCTGCTCCCAGGACGGAACGCCTACTAAAACGCGTGCGAGAGACATGCACGAGCCCAGTTCTCCTCGTGCACGCTCTGTTTACAAGTCACAAGTCGGCATCGCTCACATAAGCTCACTTTACAAGAAGATTTGCACCAGAGGGGGTGAAACTGTGTAAAAATGTCCGAGAATAATGCGTCGGGTCGGCCACCGGCATGATGAGAACCGTGTGGAGTGAGCTGCGCGCAGGGACGAGCACGTACGACGGGCTTACGTCATATATCACCAGAATGATTGACAATTGGGAGGACCAGTTATTTTGATGATCCACCCGGAAGAAGAAAATCCTCTACTATACCTTTAACGTTCTCACGCCTCTTCTATTACTACTGTTGGTTTATTTGATGTGTTTTGTAGGAATGCAACACATTACAATATTTGTTTCATGTGTACAAATGGGAATATTTTATATTCGTGTAAAGTTCATGACAATATTCACTCTGAACTTAAATCCCAAACTCCACCCAAAAAAAAAAGTCAACTTAAGACATTAGCAACATCACAAAAGGAAAACTATTTAAATACTAACGTGTTATTATTGTAAATTCTCCTCATCACATAATTCATAATACTTATTATTTACACATATTTTGATTTCTATTGTTCTTTAAAAAGAAACCGGCTTCGTGTCTTTGCTCAACGTGGAGCTGCTGAGACGACTGAGCCTCCCCAGGTGGGATGAATACAGTCTTATTTAAAAGAGACCTTTCCAAATTAATTTAGAAAGTGCTTTCACAAACTAAAACAGGAATAAAAAGACGAGAACAGAAACTCAAGAAACCATAAAAACAGTGAAAGTTAATAAAATAGAAAGATAGAAATCTATAAAGTGAGGGAAGACCTCGATAGATAAATGTTTATGACCCATTAGCCTTAATCTCCGATCTAATTCTGACAAAAATACAGATAGAGACTTCCTATAAGAGTACTTTATTCACTTCTCCTATTTATTTAACTGCTTTATTGCTCGACTGTAGAGGAAGATAGTTGTACACAGAGAACTGCAGTCACACCGACGGGCAATTTAGAGGCACAAACTAACCTCAAATGTATGTTTTTTTGGAATTTGAGAGGAAACCGAACGACACAAATTCTCTCTTTTCCATTGGATGAACATGGCAGATTGTCGGATCTTGTCAGATAAAATCTAAAGTGAGTCTAACGTGCAGGTTGAGGTTTAAGCAGATTCACCGAAACAGAAACAAATGTAAGTGTATTTTTCAGCCATTTGGGGGTGAATGTAAAAGTTGGCTGGATCTTAAGGAACGAAGGCCGTCGTCCTCCAAGGGTTCAGGGGTTCATGAAGGTGTTCTTGACGGGGTGAATCGGGGCCACGTCGTGTTGTGAAACCCAGTTTACTGTCTTTGACTTTATCCACATGATCATGACACCCATGACTTGAGTACGGTTCAGGGGGGGGGGGTGAATAATAAATGCATCCACGTCCCTCTATTTCGTGATTCACTGCGTGTTCAGGCCGCTAAAGAGGAACAATGTTTATAGCCCAGCTTGGACCGCCCACGTCTCTGCGCAGGTTTTCCTAATTCACTCCTGTCACATCCGGCTTGTTTTACAGCGTCTCTGTAAAAACCGCTGGCTGCGTGTTCTTCACCGTGAGATGATAAAACCTGTTTGCAAACAAACTCGGCGTAATGAGCGCGACAAACGTAGAAGTTATGCCACTGCATTAGCATGGAGAATTAAAACAGAAACCTATTTGTTGGCAAAAAAAAAAAAAAGGGAACTTCTGTCATTACAGATGCATGATAATTAAATAAACCTCTTGAATTCAGGGACCATTTTAACCCAATCTCATCTTAAATGATCCGGACTGATACAATAGTGCTATAATAACCTTTCAATTTAAAGGTTTTTCTTTGCTGTGGCGCAGAATATCCATGATGAAAATGTCTCAATTTCAACAAAATGACCACAGAAAATGACTACAATTCAAAATACAGTGAAATGTCTAAAATAACTTCTATGTCTATTGCATTATGCATTATTTTACAAACTCGCCCTGACAGCACGGCTTCGAGGCCAATGCTAAGCTCTCCTTCATAGCAGCATCACTGATGTCTCAGTCTTGGTGTTGTGTTTTTTTAATATTTTTTTTATTGCACCACTGTGGAAAATTGTCTCCAAAAAAGAAATAAAAAAAAATAGATTTTTGACTATTTGCTCGGTGGATTGTCAGACTGTTCCAAATATCCCATACAGCGGTTACATCCTTGTCGTTTTCTTGCTTTTTGTGGTGTGTGGGGGTTCAGTGTGCGCCACTTCCTGGTGGTGGCTTCCTTACTGGCTCCTGATGGATCTTCACCAAGCGCAGGTCTGATCAGCCAGACGTACCATAAAATCACCTTACAAAACACCTTGATATTTCAATAACGCTTAAAAAAAAAAAAAAAAAAATCTGTGTGCAGTTTAATGCAAGAGTGGGTTTCATTAATATGTTTTTATTATTTTTGAGGGTAATAATTCAACTGGACACTAAAAGTAGGATACAACAGAAGTAGAACTCCTCCCTGGAAATAGTCTTTCCTGTGTTTTGGTTCATTTCATCCTTTCTCTGCTTCTATTAGTCAGCGGCGCTGCTGTGGCTCGGTTGGTAGACCGCTTGTCTCCCAATTATTGTAAAATCGTATTGCATATATGGTAAAAAAAAAAGAAAGAAAAAAAGAGCGAGAGCTCAGATAAAGTGTCCTTTCCGTGTGTACCGATTCTGTTCTGGCTTTACTGTTTCAGGCAGGTGGTTATTCATTGTGGCAAAGTGAGAAATCACACCCTGATCGAGGTTTCAAGTCCAGCCCTGCTGCCCCTGCGGCGCTGTGGCCGCTGACTGGCCCAGAAGAACTGAAGAGACAGGTAGACTCGACATGCACCCACATTTGACCCTCCCCGTGTCGGGACGCTTTGTTACCGACCCGCCCGTCCCGTGTCCACAGCGTCAGTCTCAGTTCCTGATGCACCGCCGGCTGGTCATGAACTCGGAGAGAGAGCAAGTGAAGGAGAACAATCAGCACAGGAAACACCTGAAAAGAACAGCAAGGTGATTTCCGTCTCTGCCTCCCTCCTCCCTCACGGCCTGGATGTTCCAGTGTCGGATGAAGTGCAGCCTGACAATCCTAAACCGCCACCCCCCCGTCTTTGTACAGGATCAAAGCGGAGAAGGAGCGGGTCCGGCTGGAGGAGGAGAGGCGCCTGGAAGAAGCTCGGCAGCTGGAAGAGGCCCGGCAGAGGCTGCAGGAGAGAGAGCTGCTGATTCTGGAGCGACTGAGGCTGGAGGAGGAGGAGGAGGAGAGGGAGCAGGAGCTGAGGAGGAGGAAGAGGCAGGAGAAAGGCAAAGTTGCGACAAGGTGAACAGTTGAGATTCATTTCAGTAAAACAAGAAAAATGGATAAAACCATTTGATGATTTGCTTTAATGAGGCTGAATATTCGGTCCAGCTGGAACTGGGAGGTTCAGAGAAATGTTTCGTTTTTGTTTTTTTTAAATGTGCAACACCTAAAGTTTTATATAGAGATTTGCTACACAAAAACAGAATCTTCATTTTGATTAATGACATCTTGCAACTACGATTTCGCTTTAGCCGTCCAGCAAATTCAGTTGTTTTTGCCATTTAGCAGCTTAGCAACTTCAGCCGTTTTATCTATTTTGTGCCATTTAGCCACTGAGGAGCTTTTAAAGGTATTTCAGCTGCTTTATTGCACATGCATCAACACAATACATATGTTTTAAATTTCTTATCGCTGTTTTAGAAAGTTTAGATCTTTACCTTTTTTTATTTTTGGGGGGATATTTTTTGCCGTTTTAGTTTGTTTTGGGATTTTTTGGGAGCGAGGAGCTCAGTGTCCTTTCAAAGAAAAGTCCATTATGCAAACAAAGAGGAAAATAACAAGAAAATGTTTAGCTACATTTACATTTCTAACTGCTTCAGGGAGCCGCTGCAGATGGCTTAAAGAACAACAAACACTCTATAGACTGTTGACTTGTCTATCAGTCTGTTCAGTCAGCAGGCAGTAAATAATCAAGAACATTGGTCATTTTTTTAGGGTTAATTTGTACTAGACTGCATTATTTATTGTGGCACAGAGTGTGCGATTAAAATGTCAATATTTTCCCCCAAACCAAACAATTTCTGAAGAAAATTATTACAATTTCAACATAAAGCCAATTTTAATGAAATATTCTGGTGCAAAATACAGTGAAATGTCCAAAAAGCATCTCCTATAGCAGTTGCATTGTGGGTGTTTTTTACAAACTCGCCATGAAAACATGACTTTCAGGTGAGGTTTATAGCAACAGGATAGATATCTTTCATTTCAGTGTCACGACATCTCAGCTTGGGTCGTAGTGTTTTGTTGTGTCCGCTACTCGAGAGAGAGAGAGAGAGAGAGAGAGAGAGAGAGAGAGAGAGAGAGAGAGAGAGAGAGGAGAGAGAGAGAGAGGAGAGAGAGAGAGAGAGGAGAGAGATGAGGAGAGAGAGAGAGAGAGAGAGAGAGAGAGAGAGAGAAGAGAGAGAGGAGAGAGAGAGAGAGAGAGAGAGAGAGAGAGAGAGAGAGAGAGAGAGAGAGAGAGAGAGAGAGAGAGAGAGAGAGAGAGAGAGAGAGAGAGAGAGAGAGAGAGAGAGAGAGAGAGAGAGAGAGAGAGAGAGAGAGAGAGAGAGAGAGGAGAAGAGAGAGAGAGAGAGAGAGAGAGAGAGAGAAGAGAGAGAGAGAGAGAGAGAGAGAGAGAGAGAGAGAGAGAGAGAGAGAGAGAGGAGAGAGGAGAGAGAGGAGAGGAGAGAGAGAGAGAGAGAGAGAGAGAGAGAGAGAGAGAGAGAAGAGAGAGAGAGAGAGAGCGCGCGAGCGCGAGCGCGAGCGCTGGCCCAAATTAAAATCAAACTTTATATATAGAGCCCTTTTCATACAAATATACATGCAACTCAAAGTGCTTCACGTAAAAATAGAAATAAAATAGAAACACCCACCCTAACTTTTACAATTGTATATAAGATACCTCTATTCTACTAACTGTTTGCACCTTCCTCTCCTTTCCTCACGAGTGTCCTCAAGAGCTGAATGTTACAAGTAAATTTCTCCACTGTGATATCAACAAAGACATATCTTATCTTATGTTATCTTAACTGCCCGTAACAGAATATAAAAACTGATGTGAGAATGGCCAGGCACCGTTAACCTGTAAAAAAAAATCCATAAATTATCCACGTCATTGTATAAGCCCCAGGCTTCAAAGCGTGTGAAACAAGTAAGCGGCTTATAGTCCGTAAAATATGGTTATTACGTTTGTGATGCGGACACTGCTGTGTCATTTCTCCTCTTTGGCGTGGCTCAACCAGAACAACACATTCACCCAGTGTAACAAAGAAAAGGTGTAGTTGTCCTCCAGTATAGCTGATATATGGACTTCCTGCGTTGTGTGCAGGTTCCTGGAGGCCCTGAGAGCTCAGATGAAGGAGCGGCTGTCTCACACAAAGCTGGAGCTGCCTCCTCTCTTGCTGCTGCGCCTCCTCTTTCTGGGACTCCCACCCTGACACCTGCGCCAACAACTGTGTCTTCCACAACAATCCCAAAGGTAGAAACACACACACACACACACACACACACCTGGACGTGACCGTTCAAGACGGTAACGCTTGTTTCTCCCACAGCGTACGCTCAGGCGCTCCATTCAACAGTGGTGAGTTTGGAATTACAGTGAAGGACCCAGACGAGCTGCAGCGGAAACTTCTGGATTGGAAACCAACAGTTTGATCCAACAGCCTTCGAACCTTGATCAAAATCAACGTTCCCCTCTTGACTTCAGTCTGTTCCACACACATGATGCGTTTTCTATTCGCGTCCTCTTCTACTCCGACACTTGAACTCTGCCCCTCCTCTTTGACGTGTGGCAGCAGGTTAGAACTTGAATTAGTTCTGTCAAATGTGTGAACGTCGGCAGGATTACTGGACACATTTATTCAGATTATAAACCTTCTGTCTTTATGACTGTATGAATGTTGCTGTTTTAGCTGCTAAGCTTCACATACAAACCCACAAAGGTCGCGTTTGGTTTCTGCTGCACACACAAATACACTATTTTAATACTCTAACGGTATCGCACTTCCATCAAGTTTGAATATTTGTGTGTATTTAAAATGGAATTTTTTTTTCCACATGACTATAAAATGTCAGGACCAAACTCCAAGTGGTCTTGTTATGTGGGATTTAATCAGAACTGCTGCTTCTGAGCTGGGATTTTAAATTCAAATGTCACTTGTTTGAATAAATGTGAATGTTGCAGACTGAGGTGCATATTTTTCTTCTTCTTTTAACTTGGAGTCTGCCTATCAAAACACTCTTTTTAGTATTTCCATTCTTCAGCATATCAGTTTGTGATTGTGTCGTTTAAATGTTGACAAAAAAGTTTGACGGTTTATTTTTGCTCCTCAAGAGAAAATTGAAGAATCTAAAGTGACGATCTTAATTGATTGCAATTATACAAAATCTAAGATGAATTTTATGATATCATATTGGGAAATGTCCACGTTATACAGCTAAAATCAAACAATTTTCAAGTCAGCTTTATTGTCAGAAGTGATTTGAGACTATGATACAACAATAAACAATAAAGACGTATTATTGAGTTACAAGAAACATTGAGTTGTTAATGTATGAAGGTGACATGAATGTTGGAAAAGCCAAAACTTATTGACAACAAAGATGTGAAGTGACCTAACACATACGGCACATAACAAATTTCAATTATAAGCAAATTGTAGTGTGATCAGAGAGAAGTACAAATGAATACACAGTAATACAAGCAAATTGTAAATGAAGAAACCTGGCCCAAAGGTCTTCTGCTCACATAACATTGTCATTGGATATATCAGAAAAGGAATTAAAGAACGGTTCCCACACTAACCTAATTTCCTCAGTCGCATCATTTAGGGCAGAGAAACTAATAGTACATAATGTATTATTATGTGGTCGTGTTCTGCTCGTTCTTTCAGCGTTTTCCCTCACCAGATCGTCTTTCCATGATCGTTTTTTTTTTTTTGTCCTGTGATGGACTGGTGACCTGTCCAGGGTGATGCTGCCACTTCATACAGAGCCCACTGCTCCTAGTATGTATAGCGGAGGTCAACTGCAATAGGGCGGGATTAATGCAGAGAAGGAGATCAATAAAGTAGGCTGTCTTCATTCTTCTCCCCTATTATTGTACTTGTATCCCTGCAGACTCCTTACTCGAATGAAAACCTCCATATCCTCCGCAGTGCCTCCCCCAATTCAGCCTCCTGCTTCCAGTCCAGTCCCACCATCTCATTACAACAAAACAGTTATTATAAATTTAGATTATATTATATAGACATGATCTCTAGTATTGTAGTTAATCAGGAGGATTTTTTTAATTTTCCCAATATAGCAATTTACAAAAAATCTAGATCCACAGTAACATTGTTTTCCTTTTTCTGCAATTTTATCACAAAATACAAGATTATGTATATATAAGTGCAGCGAGTGATCATGTGGGAAAGGAACTGGCTGTACAATCAGTGTTTTGAAGTGAACCTCCTTTGCTTGGGGCCATGGGAAACTGAAAAGAAACGTGTGCTTTAACTCTTTGGCTTCTGTTTTATGTAGTAATTGGAAAATATTGAGACTGTTTAATGGACATGGATACAGTTCTCCGAAAGTTATTGTGCAATTCAGCAGTTTTACGTTCGGATTTTTATCTTGACCGTTGCTCAAGACATTAATTTATAGAACAACACGGTGATGGGATGAGGGGTTTGCATTATTACATTGTCTTTTATTATTATAGACAACGATATTGTCGATGTGGAAGGGGGCGGGGTCACGTGTCCAGGGCTGCCT
Organism: Blennius ocellaris; assembly: GCF_963422515.1. Classification (NCBI taxonomy): domain Eukaryota; kingdom Metazoa; phylum Chordata; class Actinopteri; order Blenniiformes; family Blenniidae; genus Blennius; species Blennius ocellaris. The sequence continues at coordinate 7,029,271 of NC_137663.1, forward strand.
TCGATAGGACGCTGCGCGGTGACGTCGGAGCGCCGCGTCACGTCGTCCAGGGAGCCTCCGTCTGGAAAATCTTGTGGAATAACAAACTCCGGACGAATATTTTTAATACATTTCTATTCATAACCGGCTCCTTATTAAGGAATCCGTGCGGCGGCGGGGGGGGCGGCAGACAGGCTCTTGTGATCGCTGCGTATAAAGTTCGAGGCTCATTATGGAGAAGAGTTGGATGTTTGAGGACCCTGGTTCCCACCAGGAAATAAGGACAGGAGTCAACATTTAACGTCGAGCCGCCGGCTTCGTAAAGCCACGAGGAAAGATCCACTTCAACTCCTCACTGCACGTTATTTTGGTTTGTTTTTTTTCCCCCCTCAATCCGCCGGCGGGATCTCGTGTAATACATCCGTAGGTGCTCGTTTACAAGCAGCCCGACCGCGTCTGCTCGTACCAGAGGGAGGAAATGGCTTTAACAAAGTGCTGAGTCGAGTTTCAACCACGTCGAAAATGAAGGCTCCGCTCGCCCCCGGCATCAGGCTCATCACCTCCTTCTCCAGAGACAGTTGGTGGGTTCTTATCTTCTCGCCTCTCTCATTATTTATCCAACAGCCAGTCAGAACAAAGAGCTGCTGGCAATGATTAGCTCACAATCACTGGGTTTTACCACACTCATCCCTGAGTTATAATGTTGTTACTACGGTTGTAGTTACTCCTCTCCACTGTGAGGGTCTCTCTTTCTGTGCATGCAGTCCTCCTTCATGCTGACCAGGCTCCTGCAGAAATCCTCCTTACAGCCTCACTTCCAGTATGTTTAGGAATGTTGCCCAAACAAGAGGCTCTTTATAGTTATAGTCATATAGAGCCTCACCCTGCAGGCTGATTTCAGTTCGGTTCTTTGGGTTACTTTTGCTATAACAGCTTGATAATCTGGCATTTTAATGGGAATATTGTGTTTTAACTGAATAGTTGATGAGGGATTAAAAAGCAATCCTAAAAATAGACTTTTCCCATTTGTAATTACTACCAATATGACCTCCTGTCACTTGTTTTTAAACCATCAGAAAAGAAAAAAATCTGCTTGATGTCGTTGTTTTACAGCCCAGGTTTCTGTCTGTCTGTTGTTATTGGTTGTCCGTACCCTGTCTAATCAAACTTGTCTGGTTGAAACTGTTAAAAATTGAACTGTTGGCCTGTTGTTGTCCACCTTGTTTTGTAATAGATAACACAGTATGTATTATTGTACTAAACCTAAGCAGCGCAAACCACAACCTTTATACATCCATTGACAGATATACTGTGGCGTCAATATTTGGATCCAGGGACACCCTCCATTTCTAACTTGGTGTTTAATGCTGTTCAAAGTGACCTTGTCAAGTTAATGAGACTCTTTTTCACACGGCCCTGCTATGTTTCTTGTCTGTGTGATAGAAAAGAGTCATGGGTTTGAAACGTGAACATTTAAGCAGATTGTGACGCCGTTATCAGATTTCTGATTATTGTTGGCGACAGGAAAGCCTCGGTATGAAAACAGGTTATTTCCTTGGAACAGGCGAAGGTGAAAAAGAGAACATTACATGTCTTCTGCTGTTTTCATACCGTAGAGTACATTTACCACAAAGGCAATACTGACACCTGTCTTTGTTTCTGCAGGTATCGAGGTTTCATTCTCTTTCTGACCTTCCTCTTCTACACCTCCTACCATCTCTCACGCAAACCCATCAGCATCGTGAAGGTGAGCGAGCGACGGCGGGCGGTCCGGGTCCTTTTGACACCCCACAAGACAAATGATTTATTTTTTAACACTCGTGATCGACGTGATGGAGTCGTTCGGGTCCCTTGCAGAGCGTGGAACCAGTCCTTCGTTTGAATGACGGAACGATCTGGTTCGACCTCATTGAGCTATTTTAATAGGAATACTGAGGGACTGCTGTAATGTCAATACAGGCTTGAGAGACAGCAAAGGCTTCCCGGATCATTGCTGTGATTTATCCACCAGTTACCGTGAAATATAGTTATTATACACTGAAATGAATACAAATCTTCAATAATGAAATATGCAGTCACAATTAAATGGCCAGCCAAAGTATTATGGACTTTTTAATCGGTAAAATTGAGGTGAACCTGTGTGTGCAAACTGGAAATGACAGTGTTGTGGTGAAAGAATGACGAGCCTTGTGATTAACCTGCAGTGGTTCCGTAAACACCTGCATTACAATGCCAACAGAGACGCTTCCACAGATCACGTCATGACGAGCTGCTCCTTTTTGCTTTCAGCCTATCTCAGTAGTCTTCTGTTGAAATACGTTGACTCTGTTTCTTTTCTGCGCGTCTCTCAGGGGGAGCTGCACAGAAACTGCTCCAACGTCATTCGACCGGCCGACTTGAACATCACCAACAATGTCACCTGGTGTGACTGGCAGCCCTTCGGTAGGTTGTAGAGATAACGCGGACTGAACACGTGGGGCTCGTCACAGGCACAGATAACAGAGAACAGGTTAAAACAAAAACAACAACCCTAACCCTGGAAAAACTCTTCAATTCAAACAACAACCCAATCAATTACCAAGTCCATCAATCAATCCACTTTATGGTACACACAAACGAAATAACAAGTTAAATATTACACATTGTGAGAATAAAAAGGTGTTGATATTCAGAAGGTTTTGTGCTCAATCTGAGTCTAACACCCAGAAAAGACAGTAAAAGATGTAGAAAAATATCTTTTTGTAGAATCTGTAGTGTGAAATATGAGTAGAAAGGAATGTGACCTGCCGTGTTCACGAAGACCAGAAAGTAGGCCGGTTGTTTCTACAGTTGGTGGAGATCATGTGTTTTCAGGTTTGTTATCAGTGTTGAACAACAGAGATCAACGTCTGACAAACATCTCGACCTCGTGGAATTACAGGCCACTGTATTAAATGTCACAAACGTCTGAACATGATAAACACTTCCTGCAGATAACAACTCCTAAAACTCCAGAAACAAGAAAAGACCCAGTTTTTTTCTTACGCTGATGCTGTTTTTTTTTCCCCCTCTGTGCAGATCAGGACAACTACCAGACGTTGTTCGGGGTGCTGGACAACTCCTTCCTGGTGGCCTACGCCATCGGCATGTTCTTCAGGTGTGTCTCTTCGCCGCTGGCTCGTTTCCCTCCGGTTCCCAGTGGGACTCATTGTGATTTCTCCCCAGCGGGATATTTGGGGAGCGCCTGCCGCTGCGGTACTACCTGAGCTTTGGGATGGTGATGAGTGGACTGTTCACGTCTCTGTTCGGACTGGGCTTTTACTGGAACATCCACTCGTTGGGGTACTACGCCTTCGTCCAGGTGAACGCAGTCGACGAGCCAGATCGTCTGCAGGCTCTTTCTCACCTTAGTCTCTACAAACGACATCAAGCTGTGCTTTTTCCAGCTCTTCTGAAGTCTAACTAGACTGCTTTGTGGCACCTGAACCAAAATGACTTTGACCCACCTGCTTTAAATCTACAGACATTTTAAGAGCCTTCGGCTTTGTCGAGCAGAAACACCATTTAAAACTCACATTTCAGACAGAAATCGGGAAACGCCGATGTCTTCTTGCTGACTAAAGCCACACACGAGCCGGACTGCACTGCTGACTCAGCCGTACAAGAAGAAGCACCTCCACTGTGGACGAAACGTCAGTGTCTGACTGCGTCTCTGTTTCACTTCTGGTTTTAAAATCAGCTTGAACCACAGTAGTACATGTGTAATAAGTAGGATTAGCAAGGTAGATAATAGTTTTGATATTAGAGTTGCACAAAATACCACAACGTCAACATGCATCTGAAGTACAGAACAGATGGAAAATAATAGAAAATAGAAAAGTCAACAAAGTACTTCACTTGAAAAGATCGTTGTCATTTAGAAATAAAAAAAATCTCAAAGCAAAAAGACATGAACATCAAAATAAGTGTTTGTGCTCATCACAATACTAGTCAACATTATCACGTGTTTAACTGACATTGTGTTTCCATAACAGTCTTTTCTTGGATTTAAATCCTCTTAGTGCTTTTTGTGAATCTACTGACGAGCAGCAGCCACATTTAGAAGAGTTAAAGAGAGCAGCAAATTCATACAAGTGGATCTGAAAATCCTGAGAGTTTCCACTCAGATGGTGGAGGAAAATACTGTGGAGACTGAAATCAAAGCTTTCAAAGCTGCTGTAGCTGTGCATGTATGTGTCGCTCCATGAAGCACCAGATAATCCGTGAAGCCTCGCACTGTAATAAAAGTGAAAGTACAGAGTAAGTCGGTGACTCCAGACTGGCAGGTGCAGACGCTGATCCTCAGTTCCCCATCAGTTCCCCATCAGTTCCCCTCTTCACTACATCTCCATGCCAACGGTAATCTCATCCCTGCTTTAAATGTACTGGCAGGAGGAAACTACAGCTGTAAACTTTAAGAAATCAGACTTTTGTCTTGTGTTGCCTTCAGAAAAGGAAATCTGTGATTCCTTCGAGTCAGCACAGGCCGCATTTCCCACTTCTTCCTTTTTGCCAACCGCGGAGATCTCACAGTGAATCACATGACCCACGGCTACGTCCCCTGACTGCAGTGCACTTGGCTGCCGGTTTGATCTCCCCTCACTCGCTCCACAGGGTTTATTGAATTGACGCTATGTGTGTGTGTGTGTGTGTGTGTGTCCGTCCCCTCCCTCCCTCCCTGCAGATCATGAATGGGCTCATGCAGACCACCGGGTGGCCCGCCGTGGTGGCCTGTGTCGGCAACTGGTTTGGAAAGGGGAAGTGAGTATCGGAGTGCTGACTCTGACGGTGTCGGATGCTTTTTTTTTTTTTTTTTTTTTTTCCTGCCAGCTGACTCAAACAGGCACGTGGAAGAGGCGAAGCAGAGTTTGATGTACTGTATACCCCCTCCTACAGCTACATTAAAAAAAGAGAGACAGAGAGAGAGAGAGAGAAAATGGTCACACGTCAGATTAACAGTCGCTGAGGGAAAAAAAAAACCAGTCACATGAGTCCCTCCCTTTTTCAGCCACATGCACATTTCAGAGCCTTTCATGAATTCCAGGAAGTCAGCTGAAGACGTTCACATGTGCAGCTTGATCAGTGCAAAAGTTCCAAGTGTTTGTTTGTGTGCATTCACACTTTAAAAGATCAATCTGGGGTCTGTGTGGTAATTTACAGAGATTACAGGCACCAGAAAAGGACTGTTTGGTGTTACAACACAACAGTGTCAAACCTGATGTTCCACGTCAAAAAGCCTGGAAATGTTTTAAATATCCAAAGCGTAAGACACGACGATGCGCTACGTTTGATCTCGTCACAGACAAGATGTTGGGTTTGCGTCACAGGTTTGGCTTGAAATGGACTAAAACTTCCACAGCTTCTATTGGTTTTATTGGAAGTTTCAGTTTGCACTTCAGGCAAACTGAAACTGTGTGTTTGCGCTGTTGGAGGAGACACTTGCTGTGTACATAGGCCAGGCCCCCCCCTCTCAGGGTGTTTGTTGAGGTTTTTTTAACTATTAAGTCCTGTTAGCCTTTGGCCATCACAAGCTCTCCCAACTCCGTGCCGTTTGGTCTCGGGGGCCAAAAAAAAATGCCTTTTTGGGAAAACGTTTCGCGTGAAATTAATATTTATTGGCTTTATTGCTTTCAAAATGACCCAAATTATGAAATTATATGCTGGTGTTACTTTATTAGTTGCTACACAAGACACTCGCATTTACACAAATGTGCACTATAGAGTAACCAGTCACCTCAAAGTGACACTCGGATGTGAGAATCCCAACCAACGACACCACAGTTGATGGTGAAATGAATGAGAAAGCCTTTTGTAGCAACCAATAATATAATAATGGAAAATGATGGAATGATTTTTTGCCATTTTGAAAGCATTGAAGCCAAATATGTAATAACTGGCCGATGATATGATAAAATAGTAAAAGATTTTTCACAAGTATACTTTACTATCACATCCACCATAACTTCCTGTTTGATAAGTAAACTGTACAACGCTTCCAAAAAAAAAGCAGTATTTTATGTGTCATTCCAATGTTGGCTGCAGTTTTTTACATTTATATTAAAATGCTACTCCTTAATCTTTATTTATTTATTAGATTATTACCGAAATGACATTTTGATGATGGATCCATTTGGCTTTATTACATTGATAACGGTTTGATATGATCACGTTCGTGGTTGTTAGAATCCTCCGTCTCTCCGTGGTGAGCTGATGTCCTGGTTCTGCCTCAGTCCGCTGGGATCGGCTGGGATTTGCGTCGCTATTTTGACAAACCCTTGTCTTCCCCGATATGAACCTTCCGAGTCCTGCTTTGACCCGAATCAGCGTTTCATTCGCAGTTAACAGGACGTGTGTATGACTTTATTGAAACACGTTAAGCTCTCGGTGGAAGTGGCTCACAGTGTGTGGGTCCGCAGGCGCGGCTTCATCATGGGCGTGTGGAACTCCCACACCTCGGTGGGGAACATCCTGGGCTCCCTCATCGCCGGCGCCTTCGTCTCGTCCTCGTGGGGGCTGTCCTTCATCGTCCCCGGGATCATCATCGCCTGCACCGGGGTGCTGTGCTTCTTCTTCCTGGTGGAGAGTACGGTTTGCTTTTTGCTTCGCCTCACATGGAGATTAATCAAAGACACCATGAAGTCAAAGGGAATCTTGCCTTCTCTCATATTCAGAACCTGAAGACGTGAACTGCACGACCCCTCAGCACCACGTGAGTTATAACCCGAACACCCCCCCATCACCACCCCCCACCACACCCCCCTACCACAACACTGCATGATCTCCCGTGTGTGGTTCGTGTGCCAGAGTGAACCGGAGAACCGCGAGACGGAGCCTCTGCTGCAGAACTCGTCCAGCTCCGAGGGACTCGTCAACGGCTCCATCAGCAGCGAGCCTCCGGAGGGCGCTGTGGAGCAGAGCAAGGCCATCAGCTTCTGCGGGGCTCTCAGTATCCCGGTCAGTGCAAACGCAGACCTGCAAGCTCGTCAACGAGGACGGTGAGGTGTGACGGGTGTATTAACGGTGTTGATTCGTCTCGCAGGGGGTGGTGGAGTTCTCGCTCTGCCTGCTGTTTGCTAAGCTGGTCAGCTACACTTTCCTCTACTGGCTGCCTCTCTACATCTCCAACGTCGGTCAGTGTTCACACACACTAACACACACACACACACACACACACACATCGTATGGCTTAATCATACAAAGAAATGTGTTTTTCATTTATGTTTCATTTCCAGCACATTTTGATGCCAAAGAGGCAGGAGACATGTCGACGCTGTTCGATGTTGGAGGGATTTTGGGTGAGTGGTCAACGATTGATATTCTGGATGGATGGATGGATGGATGGATGGATGGATGGATGGATGGATAGGTAGATAGGTACTTAATATTCCCAAGGGGAGTTAACATTTTCAGCGGTCCACATACAACAATAAAAGAACATAAAAACAGGCAGATCAGCCGGATTGACATTAACACTGTTAGTTGGTATATTAAAGACATCTAATTTTATATTCTCTATAATCTACACAAATAAAACCCTTCTAATTTGAAAATGTATAGAGATACTAAAGAAAAAAATACAAAATGTACTAAAAGTAGATATTTAGATGAATTACACATTTCAATAATGTATTATTACTTTATTGACTGAAGTAATGAATATCATTTTGAAAGGATTTTTTTTTAATGGCAATGATTGAAGAATTGTGTACTAATTGAAGAATGATGGAAGAAAGTGATTACGATCAAGTATCTCACTGCACTATTATCATTCATAATGTATTCCGTTGTTGTTTCATACACACGTCTGCTTCTGTAGTCTTCATTTTGGATTTGCGACGGTCGCTGACGACGTTCTAAAAACACAAGTCGTGTAAAAATCACATTGGAAACATGGTGGTGACGTGTCCACGCCGGACAGCGCAGATTTAGCAAGAGACCAAACACAAATGTGAGATTCAACAACGGAGCCGAGGGATCGGTGATGCAGAGATTAATGCTGCTGTAGATTTTCTTTCAGTCGTCAGTAATTTTAGGTTATTAATCATTTTGCTGCTCCTGCTAATTAAAATAATTACAATCCAAATGATGTGGCACCATGAAATTTGACTTTCGGTTTGTGGCTACTGAAGGAAATCTGTTGAATCTTCTACTCCAGTGGTGCAGAAATTGTAATTTAATCCAAAACACCGGCTGGACGTTTGTCTCTGACTGTGTGTGTCTCCGTCTCCGCAGGCGGCATCCTCGCGGGCGTTATTTCAGACTACACCGGGGGCAGAGCCACCACGTGCTGCGTCATGCTGATCTTCGCCGCCCCGATGGTGAGCCTCATCTCATGTATCGGAGTATTTGCACTCAGCGTTGAACGTTTAACCGTCCGCGGCGGGTTGAGCCGTGGCTCATGCCCAATGGATTCATGTGTTAAGAACCACGGCGGTCGGGACGTTTCTGGAAAAGTTCTAAAAACTGGGGGAAAAAATGGATTTCACCGATGTGGAAATGGGTGTTAATTTCCCTTGTTTTGGAGAAGTTTGGATAAAGTTTTGAATTTCCAAACGTGTCTAAAATCACTCAGATGATGTTTTTAACAGTTTTTAATGCACTAATTTAAAACCTGCTACACAATTAGACATTAATACTGAAGGAATATTACCAACTCACGTTCTATATGATAGATTTTCCATTTTGGTGTAGATCATCCCCATATTTAATGTAATTATTTTTCAAAATAAACCTATAATTGAAGCCTTTTGGGGTTTAAATCAACAGTAAGATATTGGTTTCCTTTCTGGCTTCATATTTAATGTCTGTTTTGTTCTGGTTGCAGCTTTTCCTCTATAACTTCATTGGACAGAGGAGTCTCGTCACAACAGTCGGTAAGAATCCTCACGCGTACCTTTACTACATCATCATATTTACACATTGGATCTTCATGATGTGTCTCTTTAAAGCTTCAGTAGATCAGTATATGCTCAGTATATCTGCCATATGTCTTGTTCTGTTATTATCCAGGCTGAAATCTGTTCAGTTTGTCGTCCTGAAGGAATAAAGACGATACACTCTCTGTGTGTTTTAAGCTGAAATCCGACAGTGTTGACGTCAAGAAAGCAATTAGGATCTCTGTAAGTTAATGAAGGGATTAGAGGAGACTTATTGACGGATTATCACGCGTTTGTTTCGTGGTAATAAATCGTAACAGTGTGTAGCGTCGGGATCAATGAGGCTGGATATCGACCGGTCGGTTCATTTTGCAGGATTAACCCTTCGCTGACCTCTGTTTAATGCGCAGCGATGCTGTTAATCTGCGGCGGCCTGGTGAACGGACCCTACGCCCTCATCACCACCGCTGTGTCTGCTGACCTGGTGAGGCCGGAGGCATCATGGGAAATAAGTCGGCTTTAAAACCCCCCCAAAAAAAAGAAAGAAAATGCAGTCCTCCTCACGTGTTCCTGTGTCACAACAGGGAACGCACGAGAGCCTGAAAGGAAACTCCAGAGCGTTGTCGACAGTCACAGCCATTATTGACGGCACCGGATCAATAGGTAGGTATCAACCGGAGCGACCTTTGACTCACAGCACCTCTTTTAAGACTGACGCGTTATCGTCAGACCGGCAGCTCCACTCGGCTCCATGTATTGGATTTTCGAGCTGGTAAATGTCCAGATTTATTCACCTTCCTACAGTAAAAAAAAAAACATTTCTTCATTGTAAACACAATCTAAAGATTTCGTTATTCTATATTTTGTATTATTTGGATAAAATATATTTCCAGAATCAGCTTTTTTGTCCATTTTGGTATCGAGTGGAGTTTCATGAGGAAACTCGTGTGCAGCTTAACCTGCAGTGGAAATGTTAGCTGGTCGTTGTGCTTCTCTGAGCTGCTCTCAGTTGACAGTTTTCTTTCACTTCGAAAGCAACCAGGTCAGTGATTGAGGTTTTCCACAGCTGCTTAGGAGATGTCAGAGGCAGGAAATAAAAAAAAAATTCACACCAGGCTAGATCAAGAAACGTCAAATAAACATATTTAGAGTGTAAATAAACACAATATTTTCAACAACTAGCACAAAATACAAACATGACCTGTTGGCGGGTGAAAGCTAGAGGCTTAGAAAATCTCTGCAACTGATGTGAATGGAACATTTATGACAATTCATTTGATCTGTATTCCATTAAATCTCACTAGTGATGTTTAGTTCGGAACCGCTTTGCGTAGGAGAAATCGCTTTTATTCATTTCATCTGTCACGCTCCACGACAACGTCTCCTCTCTTGCTTTCCTCACACTGTCGTTATGGTTACGAGCGGGGGAAAAAAAGTATGTTTAGAAATGTGTGTTTAGCGGGAGAAGACACACACGCCGGAGTCGACGGTCTGGATTAGCACATGTCCCCGTTGAAAGCTCCAGCAGCCACCAGTCTGTTGTGTGTGTTGCTCCCTGCAGGCGCCGCGCTGGGCCCTCTGTTCGCCGGCTTGATCTCGCCCACCGGGTGGAATAACGTCTTCTACATGCTCATCTCCGCCGACATCCTGGCCTGCCTGGTCAGAAGCCGCTCCTCTCTTCCTCCTCCTCCTCCTCCAGCGTCTCTGAAGCCAGCCCGGGCTTGATTAACGCTCTGCTCTGCTTGTTTTTCAGTTCCTGTTGAGGCTGGTTTACAAGGAGGTGAGAGGATGGTGTGGACACGCGCCTCGGGCCAGACGGTGAGCATCAGCGCAGCACAGTGCCGCCAAATAGTATGATCCCTCGTCGGTTCGCGGCTGCGTTTACGCAACGTTTCGACCGGCAACTATGTATTGAGCGTGCCGGGTCACATGGCGTACATGCATAGTCGGAGCGTTTATGAAGATTTCCACTTTGGGAGTTGTTTCAAAAAACGCGTATTTTCAGTGGCTCCAAGCACGAGGGCAGTTTTGTGTTTTCATTTGGAAAGTCTAAATAAAGACAATGTTCCTCTCAGTCTTCAGAAGACGGCAATGACTCGCCAAAAGACTTAATTTATCCTGCTTTCGTTCGTCTGTGAGAAAAACAATTCCATAGATAAGTTAATCCACTCTGCACAGTCATTTTCTTTATGATACATAAGAAATAAATAAGAAAACCTCACAGCATTGAATTAAAATCTTTCCTTTTCGTTGCAGGTTCAAAGAAATCTAAAATACAATTAAAGTGGACTTTAAAGACGCCTGGAGGAGGGACGCAGTGTAAAAGTGAAAGCCTCATTGACGTGAGGACGTCTGCAGGAGTTTTAAAGCACAACTTGCCAACGAGCCTTCTTATTGTAAATCAGTGGTAAAAAAAAAAAATGTCTGCATAGAGACGGGATCACTTTTTGTATTATATATAAATCTTATCATTCAACAGTTTTAATATTCCTTTATCAATAAAACCTCTTAACTGGACTTTTTCTTGATTTGTTGGTTGTTGTTGTTTTTTTTTTTTTTTTACAAGCTATCGACCTCGTGGTGTTTAGGTGTTGGCATTAGAAAGTTTGAATAAATCCAGTTAACAATTAAAAAACCCCAAACAAACAAGGGCCAGGTTTATACTGTACATCACAATATTCTGATGATTAATAAAAACATCAATGGACAAGAACTAATGGCCTTTATACCCACCCTCAATACCAACCTGGAGTTTTGTGAATTGAAATTGTAAAAATAAATCTCTAAATACTATTAAAAAAAACAGTTTTTTGAAAAGTGTGTGCAAACGTCACACTGCATGGAGTCATATTAGAAAAGTAACTTTTACAATTTCTACTCTGCAACTGTAAATTGTGGGATTCGGAGCTCCAGAAACAACTGAAAGAATTTTGAACAGGAAATATCGACTCGTCCACCTCAATGTGCACCCGGAGGGTCAAACTCACATATTAGCAACGTTTGATCGGTGTCAGTGAAATGATAGTAGGATATTCATTAAATGATGAGGACTTCCCGGCGCAGACAATAAGAAGTCAGAAAACTGCAATGGGATGTCCAGTTCTGATTCCTACTCTTTTATTGTGTCCTAATGAAATAGTTGAAATCCCTGTTAAATCATCAGTAGCTTGTTTCAGTTGTCAGAATGATCATAGAACTGATCATTACTGGCTGATTTCATCCCTCTGGCTGCCTCAATCTGGCCCCAGGACAGTAACTTTACCACCTCTGGGCAACACCGTCTGCTCTGATCATCTCAATACACCATCTAGTGTCATAAAGGGGCATTGCAAGGATTGTCAGACCCTTGGTTGGCGTGCTAATCTGAGGGATTATCTGCAGCACAAAGTGCATCAGGTCAAGTCTTGAAACTGTAGCAGCCGAATAAACAATTTCTGAATTTTCTTCTTTTAATCACTGAAATCTGCAACCATTCTCTGCCTGTCCTGGAAAAGAGGAAAAGACAAAGAATTGACTGACTTTCAATAAAAGCACATTTTTACTCTTTATTCCAAAAGGTACCAGCTGTAAATCATAAAGCACAATGCAACGTTTACTTTTACTTTTACTGGTGGAGGGGGAAAAAAGGACGAGTTTTTGAATCACAGCAAAACATTTCCGTAAAAGTGAAGCAGGAAATAAAACAACCAACAGAGGTCAACGCGGATTCTCAGCTCTAAGAAAACGAAACAAAAGAAATAAAAAGACGTCTTATTGAGCAAGTATCTACAAATTCTGGGAGATATACCAAAGCTCATTACAAAGAGGGATCATCAGAGGTAACGGTGTGAGTTTGTGCTCGACACATCCACATTAATATGAACATAAATACAAACAATCACAGCTAAAGATCATTAAAATGACCGAAGGCACACAAGTCCTTCAGCAGTCCACTAATCAGTTGAAGGTTAAAACTTGAAGATTTGTGACATTTCCCCTCCTCGGGTGTTTGTGTGTAGTGTGTGTAGTGTGTGTGTGTGTGTGTGTGTGTGTGTGTGTATGAGAGAGAGAGTTTGCAGCAGAATAAACCGTCATAAATTGAAAGATGTGCCGGGAGCTGCGTGGCTGAGATGAAGGTTTGACCGCGGTGTCGCGGTCCTCTGCCCTCTCCTGGGTCCATCCGTGATCCAGACTAGGGTTCTTATTCCCGTTCAGGACGGAGGCGTCCAGCCGCTTCGTCTCCTCAGACTGAACAAGCTCGGTGCGAAACAGTTCGGGTGAGTCAGTGGTGATACGCAGCAGAGTTCCAGCGGTACCACGACCTGAGAGACGAGACAGGGAGACACAACAACTGATTGTCTGCACTGTTGTCATCCGTTTCAAAGCGTCTTCTTCTTCTTGCTTTGTGTTGCAGTCGTATGAGTTTATACCTGGTGCCTCAAACACATGTGACAAGCACAGGCCTTCATATAAACACCTGCAAGCGTCATCGTCATCATCATCATCATCATCATCATCGTGACATCATGCAGAACGCAACAGCGATAGGAGATGTTTTGGACATTCAACTGCATTATGGACCAGAAAGTTTAATTCAAATTGACTTTATGTTGAGATTGTAATCTTTTCCAGTGGTGTTTGGTTTTGGTTTTGTGAAAATATAGACATTTTCATCATGTAAACACATCACAACAACAAAAACAACTTTACATTTTTAATGTAAAGATTATTAAGGCATTATTTTACTTCCTTCATCTGACTATCGCTGCCATTAATCCAAACACATATTGGAAGCCTTGAAAGTCTCTGTTTCTCTTCGCACGTTTTTTTTTTTTTTACATCTCTTCCCTCGACTTTGCCGTCTCGTGGCTGCCGTCACGCTCACACCCACCACTAGGGGGCGGTATAGATCTTCTGTTATGGCTGCAGCGAGGTACAATGCAAGCGACAGATCAGGAGTTTTTTCTCACAGCTGAGCAGCCTCATGTGTCTGTTGTCCGGCGAATATTTCCCACCCTGCAGAGCTGTAGGTCGCTGGGTTGACCTGAGACGTGAGCGAGGCCGCCGCCGCCGCCGACAGGCTGTTGGGAGACGCTTCACGGCTCACGCTGTTTGGGGACGAATTTGATGAAACTGGTGGTAAAAATGAAAGAAGAGACACATAATTTAAAAAAAAAACCCAAACCTGACTTGATCATACTTGTGTACTTTAGAAGAAGGTGAGGGGAGGTTGGATGAAGACTCACCTCCACCTGAAGTCAGAGGACTGTAGGACCTGGAAGCTGGAGGCTGAAACGGAGCCAGATTAGGTTTTAGGCCAGGGTCTAGATTAGGCCAGGGATTTAAATAGACCACAGTGGTGACTACGTGAGAGCGCTGGGGGAGTTTACCATTCTGTTGTTGTAGCTGTGAGGTTTGCCGGGTAAACCAGCCACGGGGCAGAAGATCCTTTTCTCCTTCTGACGCCGGTTGCAGAACCAAACTCGAACCACCTCCTTCTCCATGGAGAGCTGCTCCGAGATCAGGCTGATCTCCTCCGAGTTCGGCTTCGGGTTCTGAGAACATTCACACTTTCTTATTGAGCGCCGAACCCACGCAGGTTGTTCTGCGCTTTTTTGTGTTTATTGTCTATTTTTATTTTTCATCTCTTTGTGGTCATTTTCTATCTTTTTATATTAGTTTTCTTTTCTTTTGTTTGGATTATTTTATTTATCCATTTAATTAATCATTCAAGTTTTCATATTTTTTCACATTTTTACGTTTTCATGGTATTTTTTTATTTGTGTCATTTGTATCATTTATGTTTTTGTTTCTTTCTTCATGATCTTTTTTTTTTTAAATCTTTTAATGGTCATTTATTTGAGAGAGTTCAATTCAAAAGGCATTTTTATTTCTTTGTGGTCACTTTGTAACCTTTTATTTATTTGTAGTAGTTTCTTTTTATCGCTTTATGAAGTTCTTTTGTTTCTTTTGGTCATTTTATATCTTTTTTTGGTATTTTATTGTTTCTTTGTGGTCATTTTGAATAGTTTTATGGTGTTTTTCTTCTCTTTGCAACAATTTTGTACTGTCATTTTGACTTTTTTCTTAACTTTTTTCTTCATTATTGTTATGTTTATGTGTTTATTTTGGGCCTTTGGGTTACTTTGTGGGTTTTTGCCTCTTTCTGGATTGTTGTGTGCTTTTGTGCTTAATTTGTCTATTTTAATGTTGTTGTCTTTTTGTGTGTGTGTGTGTGTGTTTTTTTTAACAGTTTCAGTCTGGAAACAGACTGAACGTCGACTCAGCCTTACATCATGGAATCGTTTCTCTAGCGTGAGCTTAATGTTCGTTTCGATGCTCGTCCTCTTTTTCCGCTTGCGTCCGTATCCTTCCAGCAGCGGCGGCAGAGAAGTGGAGTTTGTCATGGAGTCAGCAGGCGAGTTTTCTAATGCACACACAAATACGACACTTGTCACATTTTCAAATAACACCTGGGCCTTAACTTTGAAATCTGCTAAAAGTCTTTCATTTAGTTTCAAATCACACGTTTGAAAGTTGTCTCTCTCCTGAATTTGTCTTTAGATATTTGGGGCTTCTTGGTGAGTTTTATGTCGGATGTTGGAGATACTTCAACGTTTTAAAGCAAGAAAGCCAACAATAACTCATTTCAGACCCATCTCTCTGTGCTGCTGCCCCCTTGTGGAGCTTAAACAAAACAGAGCTTTTTAAAAGAGGGGTTGGATGACAGTTCTTGGGAATGATTGGCGTCGAACCTCAGGCAGAGGTCATTGCGTCATACCTGCGTCGCTGAGCCATTTCTCCAGCAGAGGTTTGAGTTTGCACATGTTCTTGAAGCTGAGGTTCAGGGCCTCGAATCGAGAGATGGTCGTTTGGCTGAAGTCGTTCCCGTAGAGCTTCCCCATGGCGAGTCCCACGTCCCCCTGTGAGCAGAGCGCACGTTCTCACTTGTTTTTGGGACACGACGCAGAAAGCAGACGCTCAAAACGTGTGTGGTTTTGCAGCCTGCTGCAGCTTCAAACCTGCTCTGACTAACTTTACGTTGGTTTGTGTTGCCGTGACTGTTGTACTGATTCTCTCTCTATCTCTCTCTCTGGACAGAGACACTCTGGTAACACTTTTTGTTTTCATATCACCTGCACAACAACTGAACAAGATGAAGCCTTTATGTCTCCCACCTCCTGATCAACACAGAAACGCAGCCACCCAAGGAGGAGGAAGCCCTCGTTACCTGAGTGAATCCCAGCTTGATGCGTCTTTGTTTGAAGGCTTTGGCAAACTGCTCCAGCTCCTCCAGGTCGCTGGGCTCGTCCTGCGGCTGCACGGACATGTGCTTGGGCATCTGCAGGTGGGACATGTCCATGTGGCTCTCCATGGAGGGTCCAGCCAGACCCGAGCGGCTCATGGCCTGCATCACAGACACGTCGGCACAGGAAATCTTCATGTACGGGTAATTGATCTACAGATAGAATTCCACACCCCCAACTGTCACCATCTATACCTCTGCTATATTAATGTAATGTAATTTAGTGGGATAAACAGGAGGTTCTGCTCTGTGGGTGAAGGCAGATTTCACTATGGACTGGTAGGAGGTCCGTTACACAGAGAAACCGCCACGTTCAAGCTTCACGCCTGCAGGCGATTCAGAGCCGCCATTAACCTCAACTGCATGTTGTTGAACTGCGGGAGAGAACTGGAGTGTCTGGAGGGAAATCCTGCTCCTTCACACGGAGAGGAGACCCTGTTTTAGTTTTATTGGCTGAGGCTGTGGATGACCCTCGGGACGCTTCTGTCTTCTCAAACTGAGAGTGAATTCTGCTTTAATGGAAGTTTGTTTGGTCCGCCACGACCCGTGGCATTCCTGTTGTTGAGTTTGGACAAGTTCTTGCAGATGTTAAAGTTACCCTGAGCAGTTATTTGACCTCTTATTAAGCGTTACGTCCCTGAACGGGAACCTTCATCAACTTTCAACCACTTGTTATATTTCCGATTCACTTGAAATCACTATTCAGTGTCAGCAATTTGCAGCAGGAACTACAAATGTGACATTCTGGATGTTGAGATAGTGAATGAGTGTTTAGTAACACCTGACCTCAGGAAAACATAGTTACAGATAATTTTTTTAATAAATGTGCTCAAGTTTTTTTATTTTCTGAAGAAAAGAAGCTGTAATGAAACAGATTTTGTTTTAAATTCCTTGTTTGCTGTTTTTTTTTTTTTTTTAACAATCGCTAGTCATTTTCTTGTTTTGCTGGTATAAATACTATACAACCAATCATGTGATCATTTGGGCCATTTTGAATGTGATTAAATCAATAAAGTAGTAAATTGCCAATAATGCAATCAAATATTTTTTACACCAACATTGGGGGGGGTTCCCTCAAAGAATATGAGGATTTCTGATAAGCAAACTACAAAACCTCCCCCAAAAAGTTTAATTTCAAGAAATGTAGCTTTGTTTCTGTGTCTACATCTTTTGGCTCCTATATTAATTTTTAAACGTTAAATTTTTTTTAAACACTGCTTCAGTAATGTCATAACTTCTATTACATTATTGGCCTTATTTCATAGTAAAATGCCAAAGTTGTGACATAATGGGTGACTCCAGTTTGTTTCCGGGGGCGAGGATGTACCTGTGGAGTCAGAGCCAGTCCAGGCTGGTGTGGAAGCAGACTGGTCTGGGTCTGGCCGGGCAGCGACAGCAGGTTCTGCTGCAGGAGGGCTGGAAAATGGGAAAACAGCACGATCAGCAGTTTGCTCCGGGAGACGATCTGCTGTCAAACATGCGAGAACTGGTTTTTGGGGGCCCCCGCGGCTTTTCCGGGTGTTTCTGGGAAACTCCACCTTGGTGGCCGGAGGGAGTCTGTGACAGCAGGAAGGAGGAGGGAGACGACAGGTGGGACGGAGGCATCATCACCAGCTGCTGCATGGGGTGGAGAGACGTGAGCTCCTGCAGGCCACACAGAGCACAACACTGAGGCCAGCGTCAAGGTTCGACTCGAGGAGAAACTACTTGATGTGAGCACAATGCAGCAGTAAAAACATTTACATTTACATTTGATGTCACCACGTCACTCGCTTTTCAAACGACAAACAGGTTAATACCGTGAGACATGAGGAATTTAGGACAATATGCACCTGAGAGCTTCAAGTTAACAGAGAATTAATTTTTTATCAGTTGACTCTATTAACAAAAGTAATTGAAAATATTGTAAAAGATCAAACATTTTTC
Source organism: Blennius ocellaris (assembly GCF_963422515.1). Classification (NCBI taxonomy): domain Eukaryota; kingdom Metazoa; phylum Chordata; class Actinopteri; order Blenniiformes; family Blenniidae; genus Blennius; species Blennius ocellaris. The sequence continues at coordinate 7,047,355 of NC_137663.1, forward strand.
TTAATGAGCTTTTTAAAGTTTTGTTTGTTTTTGTTAATCCACTAACCTTCAATATAATTTATTTGCTCTGAAAGCCATTTTACTCATAGAAGAACATTTATATTTGTTACATTATTATGTATGTCGTTGCCAATCCTCGTAAGCGTACATACACCTCTATGTTTTATAGCCTGTGACACAATTGCTGATGTTTTATTGCATAAAAATCAAGGATGTCTTTATATTTGAGTGTCACGTGTTTGAACATGAAGCGTTTGCAGTTCCTGGGTGAGTGTTTTGGAAGCCTCACCCCGGTCAGCTGACCCCCGTGCAGCGGAGGGCTCTGCGTCAGGTGACATGTCTTCAGTGTGGTGACTGAGTGAGACGAGTCGTTGACGTCCTCCGTCTTTATCTGAACAAATCAAACACACACAATCAAACAGGGCCTGAATGGGGCAAACAATGAGAGCTGACGAGTGACGCTATGTCTGGACACACACACGCCCACACACACACACACACACACACACACACACACACACACACACACACACACACACACACACACACACACACACACACACACACACACACACACACACACACACACACACACACACACACCAAATCATGAATGCTCGCTCCAGGTCAGGTTCGGTCACTGAGCCCCACACAAAGAGTGGCAGGCCCTCGCCTTACCTCTGGGCAAACTGGTATGCAAATCACCCCCCCCCCCGCCAAACTAACCCCTGAAAGCTGATGTACTTCCTGAACACACTCCAAATGTTCTCCAGTGCCAAACAGAATATTTGGAGAAGAGTCCAAATAGCTGCAAACTGTTTGCTTTAACTTGTAAACACGGGGGGTTTGGTATTGACACGGGGGGGGGGGGGTTTATGTTTTGTCCCCGGGATGTCAACAGTCCAACTGTTGACTTTCTCGTCTCTCTGTCTTCACTATAGTTCGACGATGTTGAGTTTGATATTGAGCTTCAAGAAGAGAGAAATGAGTTTTCCCACAATATCTCAAATATTAAATCTTGCCGATGAGTCTTGGCTGTTAAAGAGTCTTGAAAACATCTGGAATCCACTTTTTCCCTCCGGAAATTTTACTAAAACCTCCTGTGGGAAATATCTATTCTATTTTGTTGTAGTATGTGTTTTTTTGGTTCTGGCATCTAAAAAAACATCCAAAAACCTGGGATGGATGGACATTTTTTCCCACCAGAATAAGTTAAATCTCCACACTTTTTTATTTTTTGTAAATCTGTGGTCTTAAGCCTGAGCGAAGATTAGTCAAATCATCCAGTTCAGGTTTCATAAGGAAGGATCATTATTGCCTGTGATTGTGTAACGATCAGTGAACTGCTGCTGAGTTCAAGCCCAGGGGCAAAAACAGGCCGACTTTACTTTGTAAACTAAGAGAGAGACGATCTGGAAAAAGACACAAGACGACGACAAAGAAACAGAAAATGACTGCAAACAGAATAATTTATGTTAAACCAACCATCAAGAGAACAAAATAACTAGAAAGAGGCACATATTTATCCCAAACAACCACAGTGAGACACAGAATCACCAGAAAAAGACACAAAGGAATCAAAACAACCTCAAAAGAATGAAAATTATTAAAGAAATCTTAAGAAAAACAAAAATCCAAGTGTGGCAACAAATTGATCAAATCAGACCAGAAGCCACAACAATGAGATGAGAAAACTCACAAAGAGACTCAAGAAAACATGCAAATATATAAGAATCAGCCACAAAGATGCAGAAAGTCACGACAAAAGAGGCAAAACAACACAGAGAGATGTGAAACTGATCATCATGTCTGTATGTTCAAGAGACTTTAACAGCCTCCTGTGAGTCCTGCGGTCTCATAATCTGCTCTCATTGATGCAGCACAAGGTCAATATAAGGATCTTTCCAATGACGGTCCTGAAGGAGGTATTTGTTTAATAGAAACATTTTTTTTTTCGGATTTCTTGTCATTGCATTGTCGTGTCACTTGTAGCTCCCTCAGGATGATGCCTGTAATTTGGTTGGAAATCAACTCGGCTTTCCAGTCAGATCCAGACAAAACTTGCTGCCAATTTCAGTTTGATTGGAAAAAAACAAAAAAAACCCAACCACAAACACGCATATTATGCTGCATTACACAAGCACTGTACAAAACACCCTGCTCATTTTTCGAAATGGAACGAAGCGATGAAGCATCAACGAATAGGAAGAAATACAGAAAGTTTGGGATGAAGTCCTCTCTTTGTATGTAACGACATCAATGTTTGCTTGTTTATTAAAACAACAACGCTTCTCCAGTGCCAGGAAGTCATGCAGTTTTAAAGCTTTAAACTACTACAAAAGGCCTGTGAGTGTATATATATATATATATATATATATATAGCCGACTGATGCAGGAACAAGCGCAAGAGCAACTAGTGGTAAAGATTAAAAGGCCACAGAAAACGAGAAAAACAAAACGTGCAAATGACCAGAAGAGCATTGAAACACCGGATTTCTTATAGTGGAAATTGTGTGAATAAACACTTACTTGTCGATTGAAGTCGATTCCATTTCGCTCTGAGGATCAAAGAGAATCATGATTTCAAAGGTTTCTCTCTGAAATTCAAAGTGTAACACGTGTTCTTGTCACATTCTAAAGCTTCAGCTGTCGGTTGTTATTATTAACTCACTTAGTTCCCTCTGCTCTGCAGCACATTGCAGAAATATGCGTTGAAAGTTGTTCATGTGTGTTAAAATGTTAAAGAATTCATAAGGTCAAAATCAGCAGAGTTAAAAACAGCAAACAAGCCAAACTATGTTTTTTCCTGCCATTAGAAAAACACATGTCCAGTAGCTCTAGGATTCTGATCCTATTACACAATTCTACATGCTTATATTATAATTTTAATAGCCATTTTGAAGGATTCTAGCTACTCTAAAGTGACACTTTTCTTAATGTATTCTCCTAAATTCCCCGTAAACTGAATAACTTCAAGGTTCAGGTATAAATGAGCTTTACTTAAGTATCCATTCGATCTTATTTTTGATTTATATTCAATATCTATTTGCCAGTTTTGAGTAAACAAGTGTAATAAATACTGTAAAGTACATCTTCCTCGCAGCACATTTTCAAAGTGACTTTACGGTACCATGTTGTAAATGTATATGTAGGCCGGGCCTGCAGCCAACTGCTGCCAACTGGTCATTTGTTTGTTTGTTTTTAACTTTTATGATGAGTCTTTTCAAGAAGCCTCCTGTGGAGTGGAAGAGCAGAGAGCAAAGGTGTGCTGGATAAGCTCGCCTCATTTGAATGTCAAATCAAGTCTTCTGGGCTACGTGTGTGTGTGTGTGTGTGTGTGTGTGTGTGTGTGTGTGTGTGTGTGTGTGTACACACACACACACACACACACACACACACGATGCAAATGGCCTCATAACCCCGTCCCGGTGTCACTGCGCTCCCTCCACAGCTCCGCCAGGTCAACAGCCCGAGCTTCCAGTATGGAAATGACCAAGACATGCAAATCGGCTGCAGGAAGCCTGAAGTCTCACTGGAAACGACACGAGTCCTCAACAATTCAACTGCTTCTCAACTCTCCTCTTGTCCCCGAATCCCATCGGACCTGATTTCAATCAGTTCGTGTCAGAAATTAGGTTTCTAAAGTTAAATTAAAGTAGAGCGCCATATCGACGCAAAAAAACTATGCAACTGGGTGTCACTTCATCCAACAGCACAGTTATCAAACTACACTGTAAGAATTATTAGGCACAAAAATAATCTTTTGTTAAAACAGGAACAAACACATGTTTCCATCAATTTAAAAAGCCAGCAGTTTTTAACCTTTCGGCCCCTGAAGGTCATTTGGTTCGTTTTGACTACTGTTGATTTTCCTTCGTGTTTCAGCAGCAGTAAAATGTGTTTCTGAGCACTCAAAAAAAAGTCATTAAAAATGCACCTGAGTTTTCTCTAAGCTGTGTTTCTTCCAACATTTTAGATGTCGTTAAGCAGATTTTGATTGCCATCCGTCCAGTTTGTCCAACTGTTCACTTTAGATTTATGTGACATAAATCGCTGATGAGGTTGTAGAAACCAATATATTGTGTTTTCTTATCTCCAACACGGTAAATGCCTTATGACTGGTGGACTCACATTTAAATACGTTGCGGGAATATAAACAAGGAAACTGGAAACTTTCAGAGAACTTCTACAAGCAAGTTTGCTCATAAACATACATACTACGATATAACTTTAAAGTAAGTGAGTGAACAGACGAACTTTATTGTTGTTGTTTTTTTTTTTTTTTTTTAAATCATCAATAATTTCTTTGTTAGTTTAGACTAGAGGAAAAAGCTCATCTGGACGTTAGAAACCCCTCATGCACCCGATCGCACTGCGACAATTCCAAACGTACTGACATGTTGACGTTATGCTAAGAAAGATGCAAAGCCACTTCCATGTGGCCATTCAAGGCTCTCACGCAGCCATTGTGTCAAAAAAGGCAAAAGTTCCACTTTCTTTCTGCTGCTGGTTCCCATTTTTGTTTTGTCAGAGGTTTGTGTCCTGAGCCCCGGGCGGCCGGCGCTCCTCAGCAAACAGCCCCGGGGGCATTCTGGTACCACCACCAACTGCCACAGCACGCCAGCACACACACACACACACACACACACACACACACACACACACACACACACACACACACACGCACGCACACACACACACACACACACACACACACACACACGCACACAGACAGACAGGATACATTTATCTCTATTGCATTTGTTTTATCTACTCCCACAAAAGGTTTGACACAAATTGTCCAACAAGTAAACAAACATTTACCCCCTTCAGATACACATTTATCTTTCTGCCTCAGAGATCCACAAAACCAAAACAAACCAGACAAAAATTATAGATTTTCATCTGTTTAAACTGACATCTGAGCCGTTCCCAGTCCATAAATCAAAAGAAAACCTTTGTTATGTATAAACACAACAAACCCTGCAGGAGAAGCCGCAGTGAGAGTAGAAGAATATCACATCTGTTGATTCCACCTGAGTGCAGAGGTGTTTTATTTTGGTAGGGGGGGTTGGGGGTGGATGAAAGCCGCTTACCTGCCTGTTCACCTGGAGCCTCCGACTGCTCCACTGGGTCCGCGCTCATCTCAATATCTGCAGTGATAAATATGGCTGATTTTCCTACAGCATTGCAACTTTACAATGAAGCACTCAGACTGGCCAGGAAAATGATCCCGAGTTTATTCTAATGCCCCCCCCCCACCCTCCTCCTCCACCTCCTCCTCCTCCCCTCCATGCCACCACACAAACCCCTACTCACTCCCAGGTGATCCCTGCTTATAATATTCATTAGCCAGGCAGATATTCCCCCATAAAGAGCTGCCACAGTGGCCTGCAAAGGAACTTATACAGCCCTCTTCTTACTCACGTGCGTCGCCCAGGACTGACTGATGAGCCTGTGATGGAGAAATGACTCACCTCAAAGTAAACACTTTGTCCAGCCGGCGTCCGTTTCTCCAGAACTCTCCTAAAAAGATGCAAGTGTTTGGGATGAAAACTTTGGAAATCCAAGAGTGCTCATCAGCATTTTAGTGGAGTGGAGAAGCGTTCGCCTCAGCAGTGCACCCTGCACGGCCCGATTTGCATATGACTCTGTATGTCCTATCCAGCTTCAGGGTGTTTGCATAAAACAACAATGAGGTTACAGCACATTTACACTGTGCGTAATTACGACTGCAACAACGCACGATGAGTAAGGTGAAACTAACCTGTCTCACGACCGTCTAATCCCAGCTCACGTATGAATGTCTGCGGATGTGTGTTTATTGTTGTGTCGTGGGGGAACTGGATCTCTTTACACGCTTTATAGGGACTGATCTTTGTGGGCCCAAAAAAGCAAATCCCCATTTTAGGTGAAGGCTTGTTTTGAGGTTAGATTGTGGTGAGGGTGTGGCGAGGAGTGAATGCAACGTCCAATGACGACGTTAAAACTGTTTGCATGTGTCTTGACACATGACAGATCCATTCATGATGTGAGGTGAGCATCTCTTTAGAAACCTTTTGTCAGTTATTTATTTTTTTCAAAATATCTAGTTTTTATCCTGACATTAAAAACATGATGAATTTGTTCCGTACATATCTAAATGTGGATTCTAACTTTTACTATTTATACATTTTTTGTCTTCCTTGAATAACAGAATCGGATGATTGTCTGAAACAAGCTGTTAGAAATAATAATTGTCATTTTCATTCACCACATTGAAAAGACAAATTGCAGATGTGGTTGAACAATTCCTTCAGTATTCAATCTCATCGTTCAAGTCAGTGAAGGTTTATTTTTTACATTTAAAGTCAAAAACGAACCAGTTTCTGATCTCTCTTTTTCAATGTACTGTAGTTATCTACTCTCACCACATATTATTAAAGCTCATTACTGGTTTACTTTAACTGGAGTAAGAAATAGACTCTTTTGTGATTTTACAAATTCCCTTCATCCACACTCAGAAAGACCATCAGAAACAGAAAGACCATCTGTAAAATAAGACAGATTACACACTAATAGTCTGATATAAGTTTATTTAATGCCAGGGAACATTGGAAAGTCTGTGATCTGTAAGAAATGTACTAAACAATAAACAAAAAGTCACATTCAATAAAACAAAACAAAACAAAACAAAAGAACAGAACATCAACCACTCTCACCAAAATTGAAACTGGAGGACCAGAGTGGCCTGAAAGACATCCTCACAAAGAAAAGACGTGTCACCTTCATCTACAGCTGAGGACTTACAGGTAACACGTCTCCTGACCAGGTTTAATTAAACAAAGAAATCCTCTTCTCGGGTCTCAAATGCTTGAGTGTTGAACTGTAATAACAGTTTTGTTCATAATATAAGTTTTTCTTCCATCCTTTCTTGAAATGAGAACTGGGTCACAGGCCGATAGACCTATACGAGTAGACTCCTCATTAGCTGCCACTGCCTGTTGGAACTGAAGCGTCACTGTGGCCGCCATCTTGGGTGAGTCCCTGCTTCACCTGCAGCTCATTCCTGATTGGGAGGTCTTTATTCAAAGAATCACAACTCACTGAATTTTCAACCCATTTCCCCGTGGTTCGTTTGCAGCAAACATTCCATTATGAAGTGCTTTTGTTTCGGGTTTTTTTTCCCAGGAATCCATCCTGAACGCACCAGGAGCGTATTTTGCTGGGTACTCCTCTTGTCCAACATCATCGTGTTGAGTCTCTGCTTGGTGTCCATCTGCGCAAAAAGCAATATTAAAGCTCTTTAATCGAATTCTCTAATTTTGAAATTTCATTTTTAATTACGTATTTGCTTAAATGGTTGAAGTATTTGAACCAGTCACCGTTGTAATGTGTGCGGATGTGGGAGGGGAAGATTCAGAGACTCCCTCAGGTAGTTGTACGCTTTTGGTCCATAGAGGTGAAGCGTGAGGGCGAACTCTCTCTGGTCCTTTGTGTACTCGTGGCCCTGCTTAGAGAGGAGGTCCAGCTGAAGATCTGAAATTGAGTTAGCGCAAACTTGATTAATAAATCCTCTTGAAATCGTACAGAAAATTGTCCCCCCCCCCCACTTTACCCGAGTAGAAATGAAGCTTCCCCTTCAACTCTTCATTGATGAGGTTCTTTTTCTTCAGATCCTCCAGAAGTGTTTGCACAGTTTTCTTGGCCCTCTGTTCACGGGCTTTAGCATTATGCCTCTCCCGCTCCAGACTCTCCACTCGAGCCAAAGCTTCACTGAGTCTGGCCTTCAGGAGAGTGGGAGAATCGGGCAAGGCGTAAGAGTGGTCCTGGTTGAAAAGGGGGTGAAAAGGTTTTTGGTTTATTTTAATTGACGTTGAGATCACATTAAAAACTATCGTTTGGCGTGTCGCGTAACATATATGCTGGCCCACATTGAAGGTGAGTGCATGCATACAAAGAGAGTGGAAAAAGCAAGAGAGGGGTTTTAATCTGATCAGGGCTGTGATGTTCACATTAATATGATGCTAACAATGATACTTACAACACTAGGCAGAAGTTCACTTTTGGGCAAAGGCTGCGTCGGCTCAGAAGGCTGAGAAGGCGTCACTGGTATGCTCTCGTCAGCTTTCATTGAGTTTTTTGTGGTTCTTGTGGTTGCTGCTGTCTAACATAGAATACACATGACATTAGAAAAGTGTGATTGATGACAAAGTGAACAGAGTTTAGTATTACCTACTTTCTGTGGACGAAAGGGGAAGTTGAAGAGAGATGGTGTCACACCTTCTCTCAGCCGCACAGTCTGACCCGTCCGGTCGATATCCTGCAGCTTAAAGTGTTCGCTGCAGAGCACGGATGACTCTGTGGCTGTAAAATTCTTCCTTCTTACAGCGATTTCCCACTTCTTCTTCATTTTCTTCTCTTTGGGAAATCTTACAAAAATGGAAAAAAGCAGCTTGATAAATAAAAGATTGTATTTTAAAATATCAAATTGTAAAATAGAAAACTGAGAGTGAAAACCTTTGAGTTATCTATCCATTAAAGAACAAATGTATTTTGGAAACTCCTCAATAGCCAGAGAGGCAAATTGATTGGTTATTTTATGTTTACTAATTTATCTGTAGAATGGGGATCTTTTCACATGAAAAAAGAAGACTTGCAACATATTAAGAGTACGACTGTGACTGGTGAAACATTTCTGTCCCAATTGAAGTGAAGAGTCTGGAACAACAACAAGTCAGTTTTTGTTATGAGTCACCTAAACAGCTAAACCGGTGTTTCGGTTAAAGTGGTCTCCCAGTTAACTGGTGACCGACTTCCTTTGGGGTCTCTTGTTGCTCGGAACATTAAATGTCAAAGACACGATAGAAATCCGAAGCTATCCCGGGGAACGTCGTTTAACCGCATTCACCAGTTATAGCATCTATGTTACTGACAGTAACATGACAGGCTAAAGGTAGCCTGTCACCAGTTAGCAGGGAAACCGATGAATCCTAAACATGACACTTACGTCGCTCGTATGAAGTCAGAGAGGGTTAAAAACACGACTTCAACGTTAGACGATGATCTCCAACATGGTTCACATGCCTTAAATACATTCTTGGTGTTGACAACTGCTTCTAACCTCGTTTAATACAGCACTGTTAGCTTTCAGCTAATGGCTACGAAAGGATAGTTACAGTTACATTAATTCTCTCTCTCTCTCTCTGTCTCTCTCTCTCACACACACACAAACACACACAAACAAAATATATCGTTCAATATTACTTGTGAAATGTAATCCCGCGTGATGTGTTTTCAGTGGTGCGCCGGTTCTTACAACCGTAGGCTGAACAATAAGCAGGCATCCTTCACTGTTGAGTTGCAGAGCTCGACTGAGGCCCACCCAAGATGGCGGCGGCGTTTAACGCATTACACTTGTTGTCTGCGTCACCGCCATGTTGGATAGGTCTCAGGCGAGCTTCCTTCCATGTTGGGTTGCAAGACCTATCCAAGATGGCGACTACACTCAACTTCAGCACACCCTTGGAAAGAAACACATAATAACGAGCCCCTCTTTGTAATCAGGTGTGTTTCAAGTGGGAAGACCTAAAATATCCCGATCGTTTGCCCTTGAGGACCAGAATTGGACACATTCTTCGCTTGAGGGCCAATATAAATTGAGGTCGCTTACACTTTTGTTGACATTCCATAAATAGCCAGTAGATGACGGTGAAGCGCACTCAACGTTTATGGCGAACGCGAGACAATAATCGAGCGAAGAAGAAACGCAGCCATCCAATTGGTTATTGCTAGGGGACAGAGCAGCCGTTACCCCTGCATCCTCAATTCAGAGCTAAAAGGCATCGTTTGTCGCTTTTACGTCACCAAAAGTGAAGATTTTACCTCAGCGCGACTGAACCCGGGGGCATTCCCTCCAGTTTAAGAAGCCGGCAGGCCGACGGAGGCTCTGCATTATGATGTAGCCTGTGTCTGCGGCGGTCTGTTCAGTCAGGTGTGACACACGGAGTCTCCGGGGGGAGGTGAGTGCTAATGCCTGCAAGCTAACGACACTGCCCCCAATGCGGTCATAATAATCTAATCCTGGAGAGCAAAGTACCCTCATTAACGCTGGCAATGCACGCTGTGACACACTTGCCCGTTTTGGCTGCGGCAGCTCATGTCAGGTCTGCACTCGGTCCGGGTGGGTTGTGTGTTTTGGCAGCGGATGGTGGGCCTCCCGGGTTTGACTGCGAGCAGGAGCGTTCAGCTTTTAGCCGAAGATAAACATGTTCTACAGATGCACTGGGCCACATATCCACATCATATTCTCTAAAGAGATTTCCGCGCAGCGCAAGTTGCCCAAAAGCGCTGTACATTTACATTGCTGACTCGTATGGTTTGACTTTTTTGTACTAACACACTTTGGTTGAGCTACTTTTTGAAAAAGGGTAGTTGTTGTTGTCTTTTCTAATACCTGGCTGAAGTGTTTACGTGTCTAAATATACTGAATACACTGATGTCTCATCACTACATTTCTTCAAACACTTTAATGAACACATTGTGAATTAACGTCAACACTGATTCTTCCAAAAATTAACATCTCCTCCATCCTCTTCCACTGTGAATTAGAGCTGGGTATAATTCATATTTTCTCTGCTGGTTATTGTTGTTTGTTTGGGTCATTTTTTTTTTTTTTACCTTCGCAGACAGAAGTTCGAGGAGGTTATATTTTCTTATGTGTGTATTTTATGAATTAGATTTTGCGATGTTAACAACTAACTAATTCCGAATAAATCCCCAAAACTACGAAAACATTGCTCATACAAAGCGGATGGTATGACAAGACCAAAGGAGAGAAAGAAATGGACACTTTCACTAATTGGCACTTTTCTTTTTAGACCTGTTGTTTTGAATCCACGCTGAGATCGACAACTTCAAACTGGCTGAGATGGATGAACAAAGTGTTGAGGTTTGTATGGCACATTGCATTACATTAATTAATGCAGTATTGTATTTCTACTTTTAACACTTTAACTCTATTTAAGACGGGCAACACTTGTGGGTCTGTTACTTTGTGAAGCCTTTGAGAGGTATTTATTCAGTTCTGTGGTTTTCGGTGTAAAAACCTTCTTCTGTTTGGGTGCAGAGCATCGCTGAGGTGTTTCGCTGCTTCATCTGCATGGAGAAGCTGAGGGACGCTCGCCTCTGCCCACATTGCTCCAAACTCTGCTGCTTCAACTGCATACGGGTACGTTCTCTTGCACCAGACTGCCGCCAGAGCTACATCTAGTGTCCGTGCTTGTATGGGTTGTAATCAAACGCTGTATTGTTTGACAGCGGTGGCTGACGGAGCAGAGAGCCCAGTGCCCACATTGCCGGTAAGCCGTCACACAGCTCCCACTTCCCATACGGTGTCACACGGCGGACGACGTTCAGCTGCGTCTTTCAATTTGTACCAGTAAAGCAGCGGTTTCTGTCCAACTTGCTTGTACTTTGTGTCAAAAGGATTCTTTAGTGGCATATGCAGTGTGTGACCACCTTGACAGAGGAAATGTAAAAGTATATTGTGTTAATCTTTGGTGGTTAAAACCTCAACGCCATATTCTTTTGCATAGCAAGACTGCATTTAGAACTCTGAAATAAAGCTATGGGACTTTTTGACGTGAGCTAAGTTTCAGATGTTCTGCCTTCTCGGCCTCCCAGGGCTCCGCTGCAGCTGAGGGAGCTGGTGAACTGTCGCTGGGCGGAGGAGGTCACGCAGCAACTGGACACCCTGCAGCTCTGCAGCCTCACCAAGCACGAGGACAACGACAAGGACAAGTGAGGCGCTCCCCCCCCCCCCCCCCCAAGTTTCTCTCACTCTATGTCAGGGTTCTCTCTGCGGACTGAAGGATGGCCCAACTCTCGATGAATCGGGAAGATAATGATTCTTTATTTTTCTTAAAATTCAGACTTGATATTGGCATCATATTATTTAAGATTTAACTTAAAAAAAAATCTAGACCTAAATGTTATTACTTCCTGTCATCATGTTCAGGAGAATAACTGTTACTGTTGCTGCACAGCTGACAGATTCAGAGAATGACTACATTCAAAAAAAAAAAAGGAGAAATCTGTCCTGTAGTTGTTTGAAGAACAACTCCAGGACAGACATTCAAGTCCTGCCGGATCCTGTCATAACAGCAATTGTCGTAAATCCTGAGCTTAAATGATATGTTAAGTGTTGATGTGATGAATAATTTTTCTACTGTTTGCTGTTATCCTGTTTCTGTACGTATACATTTGTCAACGCGTTTAACGGTATTGTGACTGTAGGTCTGGCACGCTGAGTCATCACTTTGAAGCACACAGATGCTTTTGCTGTCTTTGTGATGGGTCGATGTTCTGTTCTGGGATGTTTCTCCTGCAGATGTGAAAACCACCACGAGAAGCTGAGTGTCTTTTGTTGGACCTGTAAGAAGTGCATCTGTCACCAGTGTGCCCTGTGGGGAGGCATGGTAACTACTCATCTGTTATAGTTCGATCGCAAATACAGAAACACCCTCAAAATCACAGAAACAATTTTTTACATAAAAGGATTTCTGCATTTCATTGCAATTGTTATTTACGAACAGGACATATACGGTTTTATATCTCACAACTTGCTGATGCCAGGGTTGAATAATGACGGTTTGGATTAGAGTAGCCAGAGCCTGAGAGGTTGGTTTTGTGTCTTCCAGCATGGCGGCCACACCTTCAAGCCTCTGGTGGAGATTTACGAGCAGCATGTGACCAAGGTGAAGGAGGAGGTTGCCAAGCTCCGCCGCCGCCTCATGGAGCTCATCAGTCTGGTACAAGAAGTGGTGAGGACGGCTTGTTTATTTAGTACACAAAATCCCCAAAAAGGAAATTATACCATTGAGACATTATTGACTGTTGAGACATAAAAATCAAGGCACCTGATACACGTTTTCTTTTTGGTAGCTACTGAAATGTCCAAAATAAGCCAAAACAATAACATCAGGCCTAACAAAATAAAGGAATGTTGTGTCATCTGTGTAGATTTCCCTGCTATTTTTCTTTTTTTTTTTCAGAATGCAACTTTCACTTATCGTCACGTTTTCAAGTTCAATAGTAATTAAATTTTGTCGCATCACAACAGAAATGTTGCTCGTTTGAATCTGTTGTGTGAAGTGTCCACGTTCCATCTGTCCCAGCATGAGTCGATTCCACTTCCTCCAGCTTCTTCCTCATTCTGATCAAATTAGTAATGATGCAGGTGTAGAGGATGAGGATTTTTAGTTCCTTTGTATCAGATGCCACAGTCATTCACTCAATGCATTTACAGTTTTGGGGAAAACCATTAGTTCCTCAGTTTAACTGGTTTTCCCCAACAAATTTTGAAAAAACAAAACAAAACAATAATGTATGTATTGAAGCGTTTCATCCACCAGATGGCGCTAATATGTTACTGATTGAGTCGTTGCCATGGCTCACGGTACTCAAGCTGCTGTTTGTTGGTCTGTGTCTGTCATCAGGAGAGAAACGTGGAGGCCGTTCGAGGAGCGAAGGACGAGCGCGTCCGGGAGATCCGGAACGCGGTGGAAATGATGATCGCCCGTCTGGACAACCAGCTGAAGAACAAACTCATCACTCTCATGGGTATGACTGCACCACACATCTCAGTGACAATGAGAAGCTGCTCAACCCCGAGTCTGTGAGGAACCTAAAGCACTCAGATCTCGTGTTTAGTAAGAGTAGAGTAGAGAGCTTTATTCCTCCCCAGGGGGAAACACAAACTTACAACAGCTCAAGGTAAAAAAAGGTGCAGAACTTATCAAATTAAGGAATTAAAATATGTAAATATCTAAACAAGAGCAAAAAAGAGCACAAAAAATAGAATATGTAAAAATAAAAAATCCTCTAAAAGTAGAGTAAATTGCCAGGATTGCTATACACACAGTGTAGATAGGTAAAAGAGCTGTACTCAGTGCAGGTGTAACGGTACATGTAGGACATTTACAGTGAGTGGTTAAATATCCTAACAGCTGTTGGGATGAATGACTTCCGGTAGCGTTCTGTTCTACACTGCCCCTTTCAAACCGAAAATCTTCCTCATGGCCAAAATAAGATGCCTGATCACTTTTATTTGCATTTCACTACAGAAATCGAGGGAATTGGACATAAATTGCAGTGCATTTTGGGATAAATTATAAGTTTTAGGTGGAATACATGCTCAGAGAGTGAATCCAAGTCTCCAATAAAACACTTATTTTTTTCTTATTTTTTTTTAACAGAAAATGCATGTTATTGCATGTATTTAAAAAAAACAACATTAATAATAATGATATAAGACCATTTTTCCCATAGATGTTGGATAAGTAGCTCACTCATGCTGATGCTAAATAAATAAATGACACTTGATACTCGAGTTTCTCTGTTTATGAAAGTTAGTGTCTTAGCAGGTTTAAAGAATTCACCAGTGACATGGATCGTAAATCTAAAAAAGAGAAGAAAAAAAAAAAAGACGTTGTCCAACCGGCACTAAAACACGTGGAAAGGTCGAGGCCGTCGCCGAACAAAATATTCAGACTGCATGGTGAAAGCAGTGAGAGGGACCCTTTATAGCCGCGGGTAATATACATCTGAAATATTTATCTGGACTGAGTGGATACATGCACTCTGCACATGTACACAAGCCGCACCGCCACCCACCCACTCGCACTCACCAGCTTCCATCAGCGCTGACATTCAAGCACAAGCACGCTGAAAATAGAACTGCCTCTCTTCCCACCAGGCCAGAAGACGTCCTTGACCCAGGAGACGGAGCTGCTGGAGTCTCTCCTGCAGGAGGTGGAGCATCAGGTTGGTTGGATGCAGCACATGAAAGCCTCCATTCAATTTTTGCCGCACTGTACATTGTGGTTGTGCAACATGAAAGTTCAGGCGGCCTCGCATAATGAAACCTTTCGTGCTGCGTCATTGATTCAACACTGGCCATCTCTTGAGGTTCATTGTGCTGTCGTGTTGGCTTGCTTTGAATTATAAAGTAAATCTCCTTTTAAAAAAAAAAAAATAAAGCTGCGCTGGATCCGTTCCAAAAATAAACCTGACAGTATTTCAGTGTGTAGAGGATTGTCTGAACTGAAAGATTCAGCTCCAATCTGTATCTTGATGCACTTTAACAGTGCACAACGTAGACAAACATGTCATTTTCACTTATTCTGCATGCATCTTTGGTGACGTGCAGGGCTACAAGTGTAAATTAACTACACATGTATACACGATTTAAAATATCAAAACAAAAAAAAAATAGTTTTGTGATTTCACAGTGTGGTGATTTTTACTTTGTTTGTTTTGTTTGTGCCGATCAGCTTCACTCCTGCAGTAAGAGCGAGCTGATCTCCAAGAGCCCGGAGATCCTGCTCATGTTCCAGCAGGTGCACCGGAAGCCCATGCAGTCCTTCGTCACCACGCCGGTCCCCCCAGACTTCACCAGGTCACCTGCGCCGCAGACAGTAGACAACACAACGCAATAGAGCCCATTAAAGAGCTTTAATCAGCGTTGTTCTTTTTGTGCTTGCAGCGAGCTGGTGCCTGCGTACGACTCCAGCACCTTTGTTTTGGTCAACTTCAGGTAAAATTGCTCTTTTATTCTTTATTAACTTTATCATGATGAAGCCGGTATTTGAGACCTACGTTATCGCCGGTTGTGTGTGGACGATGGAGTTCTTCCCATTTTGGTACATGCATCGTTTTCCACACTCGCATTGTGAATCGTATTAGAGGCTCATACACACTTTAAAAAAAAAAAAAAAAGAAAGAAAGAAATGAATGCCAGTCAATGCGACGTTCTAATGTGTGTGCGTATTATCATTTCCAATAGGCTGAAGGAAACATTCAGCTGTTTTCGACTTTAAGGACACTTCTAATGTAGAAAATAGTGTTTGTGTTTTTCAGTTTGCTTTCAGGTAGAGCCAATTAAATATGAAATTTAAATAAACCCTCTCTTCCCTCCTCTTTTTACTGATGCGTGAGCTAACGCACAAGAAAGTTGATATTTACTGGGAACAAATCCACGACTGAGTGACTGCCAGAGAACGGTCTCCACGAACTGAATTTGAAGCATGGAATGTTCACTAAATGGTTCTTAAAATCCACTCAAAATGAAGGCAGTTGCAGTAAATGTCCTGTTATTGAGCCAAATGCTTAAGGGAATGTATTCAGATCATGAATAATGTGTCGCGTGCGCTCATCAGTAACCACTACTGGTTATTTTAGTTGACGGAACATTTCTCCTAAGCTTCACAGTGCAGCCCAGAAAGACTTCCTGTCATGGAATATGACATTTTTTTTTTAATGATTTAAAATGGATGTTTGGATGAGTTGTATATCATTGTGTTCCGAAATAGGAGAGGGTGACGCCAGCAGGGTCCAGTGAGTCCGTCTTAATAGCCTTTTCCTCACAGAAAGTTGAAACTTATTAGAGCTGCACAGAGCCCAGCTGTGTCCTGAAAGACAATGTGTCAAAGCAAGAGAGGGGCAACATCAATCAGATGGACAGCTGCTGTCATAGAATGGCAAATAAAGAATTAACGGCGTCGGATCAGTGTCCTGGTGGCGTTCCGGTGAGTTTGATATATACGTGTGTTTGCAGCACTCTGAGGCAGCGTGCGGACCCGGTCTACAGCCCCCCTCTTCAGATATCAGGCCTCTGCTGGAGACTCAAAGTCTACCCGGTGGGTTCACCCTTTAAATGTGCGTTTTATGACAGTGGCTGGTTGTTGAAGACTTGAGGGGGGAAATAAAGCCGAGCACGTCTGTGTAATTCGTCTCCACAGGATGGGAACGGCGTCGTGCGTGGAAACTATCTGTCTGTGTTCCTGGAGCTGTCGGCTGGACTTCCAGAGACATCAAAGTGAGTCCTGGCTTCACTTAAAAGCCTCTTTTAGAATGGTAAAAGTCCTTTTAAAATACCACACAGCACTCGCCGCCTTAATAATTAGATATGAGCTGAATAGATTTTGTGTAAAAGGTTTGTTTTGTTGTGACAGTGAACAATGTAATGTGTTTACAATAAGAACACAGGAAGATGTCATCCATGTATCCTTGAGACTGCTTCATCCAAGCTACTGTTGAAGTGCTGGAGCTGATCCCAGCGGACTGGGCGAAGGCAGGGTGCAATATTAGCAGGTCGCCAGTGCAACACAGGGCGATCGCTCAGAGACATTCACACATACACCACTGTTTTCTTTAGTTGATTTTTTTTTTTTACCGTGGGAGGAAACCAGAGAAAAGCTCTTCACGCGCAGGCAGAATATGCAAATAGAGTAGAACAAGGCTCCTCACTATGAAACCAGACTCTCTACAGCTACACCACTGCGCAGCCTCGTGCTCTTCATTTCATTTGTTCGTCTTCAGCACTCAGAAACTAAAGCTAAATCTGTTGTTTTGGGCAAAAACCTTTTTTAAAAAATAAGGACATTGCTCTTGGATTAAACATCACACAAGCTTAAAAACAGGCTTATGTGTCTTACTTGTGTCAATATCAACTTGCCTTGTTTAAACTGCTTTGCTTTCTTTTGTCTTTTAAGCATCATTTCCCTCACATTGCAGGTATGAGTACCGCGTGGAGATGGTCCATCAGGCCTCCAGCGATCCCACCAAAAACATAATTCGGGAGTTTGCGTCGGACTTCGAGGTTGGGGAGTGCTGGGGCTACAACCGATTCTTCAGACTGGATCTCCTGGCCAGCGAGGGCTACCTGAACATGCAGACGGACACACTGGTCCTCCGGTGGGCTCATGTCGCTTTTAATATTCCTCGATTAGCAGCGTTTATCTTACTCAAAGTATTCTTCCTGTGCGTCTTCTGGTTTGTCCTTGTGTGTGTGTGTGTGTGTGTGTGTGTGCTGTGCAGCTACCAGGTGCGCTCACCTACTTTCTTCCAGAAGTGTCGAGATCAGTACTGGTACATCAGCCAGCTGGAGTCGGCCCAGAGCGGCTACATCCAACAGATCAACAACCTCAAAGAGGTAGTGTGTGTTAGTGGTCTTTGGGGTTTTAATTTCAAGTTTTCACATCTACCAAGTCCCTCTGGTGACTTAAAGGTGTGTGGAGATAAACAGGGAATAATTGGATACAGCAGGCGACAAAAAAAACAAACCCTGAATTCTTCTGATTTCAGAGGCTGGCGATTGAGCTTTTTCGTCGTCAGACATCACGCAGCTCGTCGCCTCCTGACCTGAGACCCGCTACAAGCACCACAGCGTCCGAGAGAGACCCTCGCTCTGTGAAGAGTGACGACGACCTGCAGTCCGCCCTGAGCAACACTAAAAAAGGCGAAGAAGAAGAGCGGACCCAGCATGACGACTCCAATGTGAGTGAAGACCCGGGCATTGCTTTTCTGGAGTCGTTTTCCTCGTTGTCACGGCTACAGGCCAGGCTAACACACTGGTGTGTGTGTGTGTGTGTGTGTGTGTGTGTGTGTGTGTTGTTGTTCAGGAGCTGTCTGACGGCGACTTGGAGGTGGACTGTCTGACCGAGGAGGAAGTGAACCCGCTGGACGGCAGCAGCACGTCGGGCAGCTCCACCGCCACCAGCAACACCGAGGAGAACGACATCGACGAAGAGACCATGTGAGCTTCGTTCGGCACGTCGTCGCTCGCACCGGTTCCCCGGCTGGGAGATGAATGTTGGAGGATTTTAATGTCTGGTGATGTTTTCACAGGTCGGGGGAGAATGACGTCGACTTCATTGGCAACCTGGAGACGGAGGAGGGAGAACTTCCTGATGATCTGGCAGGAGCCACAGGTATGAAGTTATTTCCATAATTTATTGTAAAGTTTGAATACGTATTGCAGCATTTTTTTTTATATCTATAAATGTCCTGTTTACTAATGTTTTCCAACCTTTATTTTGAGCTGATTAATTCCGGTTTACATGCTTGCCTCCATGTAACATCAGAGAATCTCTTCTATCTGCTGTTAAGGAATCAGCATATTATTCTGCCTTCTTCTGCTGGAACCGATTTATTTTCGGTTGTATTCAGAGTGACTCAGCAAGGCTTTACGGCGGCTGGATCTGGCTCCCCCTTTTTTCTTTTTTTCTTTTTTTTTTGAAGAGGGATAAATGTTAATGACTTTTTCTCCGAGCTGAAGGTGACTGATCTGACAATGTGAAGAGGCCACAATAATTTATGACCATCAAACATTCAATATAAAAGCCCTGTTCCGTCTCAGCCGAGGCAAATAAAAGCCCCCAGCTATTTGTGCTGTTTGACGACTGTGCAAGCAGAACAGAGTAAAGCGATGATGGGCCTCAAAGCTGCTCCTTCACTGCGTTTGACTGTGTTGGTGTTGAAAGGCAGGAAGAGGATGAGTCACTGTTGGTGCCCTGAACCCATCGCCGGCTGCTGATATAGAAACACTTTGTGTCCATATGTGCACATGTGTGTGTGTGTGTGGGGGGGGTTGTGTTTTGGATGTCAGAGTTGAGCAGAGCTTAAAAGGTTGCTGCACATTCCCATGATTTCTTTGTGAAGTTTTATTTTGAGAACATTTAAGAAAAAAATAAAAGCCTGAACCTGATTTTCTTTTTGTGCAGGATCGGTCTAGAAAGAAAGGTTTTCCTGAGAGGTTAGCAAGCAAGGCAGCAGAATACTAGTCGATGTGAACTATACTGATAACCAACATGAAAATACCATAAAGCATTAAAACCGATGTCATAAATGACATCCATTTCAAACTGTGTGAGCACTTCAATAACATCTGAATATCAACTTTGTTGAATTGATTAACCATGAATAAGTAATTCAGATTTAAATGAAGTGATTATGTCGATTGAATGTCCTGGTATTTTAGTCTCACACACGAGAAATGCACTTATTTTGAGAAACGTATATGTTGGCTACTGTTGGGCTCCATTTAAGAAGTTTTAGCCTCATTCAAATCATGTTTTTCCCCCAATACATTCAAATCATTCCTTTAATGTTTCCATTAAGTCTGTTGAAAACACAGCAAATATCTTTTTGCAGTTGAACATTATGTTTCAACTCAGTTGTTTCAGTCCAGATAAACCCGAGAACAAACTTTACTGAGAAACAATGCGTACATACAGCCAAAACATTGGATACGCCTTGCTAGTTGTTGATTGGACCTCCTTTTCAGTTCCTGGAGTTTCTCATAAATGATACTCATGGTTAATAACAATATACTGTGTCATTTAAAAAATACTTGACTGGTCCTCAGGGGTCCAAAGTATTCCAAGTAGATGTCTATCAATATACATGACGCCGTCTCTGCCCTGCAGCTGGATCCAGCTGCAGTATCCGGTCGCTCCATCGCAGCGCAGCAGCCACGGCAGGACGCAGTGGCGGGGCGGCCGGCGGCGGCGGCGCCGTCGGGCCGAGCAACAGCAGCCTGCTGGAAATCGATCCGGTCATTCTGATCCAGCTGCTGGACCTGAAGGAGCGCAGCAGCGTGGAGTCTCTGTGGGCCCTCCAGCCTCGGCCGCCCGTATCTCTGCTGCACAGCCAAGGTCTGTAAACACGGGGCGGCTCGCGCACAACAAATCATTCCCACTAAACCGAGAATCAATACTCTGCACACTGCACCTACCAAAACAAGAAGTCAATCTCTCTCTCTGGAGTGTCACGGCTTCGCAGCGTGGCTTACCTAACGCGTGGGGCCAAACTAATTCATATTTACATTTCTGAATAAATTCAAAGCTTATTTCTAATTTATGTAAAAGTCAAGAGGAGCCTAATAATCCTCCCAAAGCCATTTGATCTGCACTTCTGTGAAGTGGATGTTATACAGTGTGTTGGGGTTTTTTTTTTTGTAGCTTTGTCGGTTCTACTTCCTGGTTCTTTCTCTGCAGCTCACTCTCACTCCAGGAAAGAGCGGGAGCGGCGGCCGCAGGTGGTGCGGCGGTCCGCCCCGGACTCGGGGGTCCTGATCCGCCTCAAGGCTCAGATGGCGGAAGTCCGCAGCAAGATGTCCGACGTCAAAAGCCAAGTGCTGGAGGCCAGGGGCCCCGGAGACCCCCGGCCGGGTCCGTCTGGGGCTTTCGGCATGGACGATCTGCCGTCTCATCACGGCGACTCCGAGTTGTCAGCCTGTCGCAAGATTGGCGAGTTGGACCTGGTGGGGAGAGCAGCTGCGGCTCGATCCCGGCCCTGCCGCCCCGGTGAGGACTGCTGCTCATCAACTCATCCTCAAGTTAACGAATGTACAGCGATCTGGGCACAAAATGGCCCCCGGTTGTTCTCGTAAGCCGAGCTGGTTGGTTAACGGCATCTTTAGTTTATTCCTGCGTCAGAAAAGATGCAAAAAATAAAGTTGTCAGAAAGTCATCGTGTGGGAAGATGTAGCTTCTCCAAAATGATCCATTTGTTTGGTTTTCCCTGCAGGAGTCGTCTCAAGTACTCGTGCTTTATCCACCAAGACTCATCAGCCTCCACAATCCTATTTATTTTTAGCTGCTGATGCATCTGAGAACAAATATTCTCTCACTGTCAATAATGAAATGTGTCCTGTGTGCCGTCTGTATCTCATTTCATTAAGTGGCTCATTTACACAATAATAAGACGGCGTTTCACTGTTCAGTAAATGATGTCGGCGGATTTCGTTTACAGTAATTTAACAGAGCTTTATAAGGTAAAAATCAACAGCATACAAGCCAGAGACGGTGCTGGTTGGCTTTATGTCTGGAGAAACACTGAAATGTGGATCGTAAAGATCAGAGGTCGCAGTTTAAATCCAAGTATGTCTCTAATCATAGTTTTACTTCTATAAGCCACATTTCATTTATTGTCGACTGTTGATTTCTCATTACAGGATGTGCTCTGGGTATTGTGCGGCTTGTTATTTTACACTCGGCTTACAGATTCTACACTCACTCGTTTTTGGCGAAGGCCTGGCCTGTATTGTCTTTCCATATTTACTATTAATCCAACGCAGCGAGACAGGGAATTCTTCAGTGGCTGCTTTTAGACCAGACTCCAGATAATGAGGCTCCCAGAGCTCGCCATTGCCTTTCTTTTTTTTTTAAACCGCGTGTTTTTTTTTCTCATATTGTTCCTGTTTGCGTGTGCAGCCAGGAAGTCCCTCTCCCCGGTGCTGGACAGCAGCGGCTCTCTGGTGGTGAAGAGGAGGAGTCCGGAGGAGATGGAGAAAGAGCTGCGAGGAGCGGAGGCGGTCACCGAGCTCGGCCTCGGTCCCAAAGAGGGACTTGGACTTGGAGAGGGTCAGCAGCTTTTTTTAAATTTTTAAATCTTTCATGATTTAGCTGTTTTCACTGTGGTGCATATTAATGAGGAAATTGTGGAGTTGAGAAAACACTCAACCGTTTAAAGTAAGAAGATTGAACTCTCCGAAGCTGGGGGGGGGGGGGGGGGGGGGTACTGCACACAGGTATTTATTCACTCTGTGGATTAATCCCTCTGAATGACGCCTCTCATTTGATTCTGCCATTGTGGGAAAACAAATGTTTGCTTCATCAAAGCTCTCTCAGTCGGAGCCCAGCGAGTGATGTGTGACGTGTCAAACCGGAGTAGTACTTCAGTCTGTCGGCGCAGCACCTACTCGGAGCATCTTCCTGATGCAAGTCTTCAGTTCCAGCTAACAGATACTTGACTCTGCTCTGTGTGGCTCCAGCTCAGCCTAAAATAGGACCCGGCTCTCAAGTGGCCACTCTGTGTTAAAGCTGCACATTGTTGTAGCGCTGCTGCCTCCTCCGCCGCTGTTCAGCTGTGTTTACAACCAGTTGTGTTCACACACCTGCAACATTGCAGGTCAGCAGTTTATTTCCCTCCTCCCTGTGAAGAAACATGAACATGTCAGGTGTTTTGTCAAGAATAGTCTTTTTATTGTTGGATTCGTGGTGTTCAAGCAACGTTTTCACACCTCTTGTTCTTCTTCCCGCTCCAGGAGTGCTGAAGGCCGACTGCCTCCAGGGCCCGCTGCTGTCTCTCGGCATGTCGTCGTCGGAGCAGGGCTCCACCTCCAAGCAGACGTACTCGGTGGAGCAGCAGCTTTACGGGGCCTCGGGGTCGAGGGACGACATCTTCTCCCTGGGAGGGCCGAGCTACATGACCGCCAGCAAGTCGTGTGTCGGCAGGACGCTGGGGTACGGCTTGGAGAGCCCTCACGCCCACACAGCATGGAGGACACACTGTGACTTGATGCCACATTCCTCTGTCCCCTGCTGCAGGACGGCCATGTTGGACTGCGACACTGAAAGCTCAGGAAACCCCCATCAGTCCTTGCTGGAGGGACCCTCGGCACTGCAGCAGTCAAGTGAAGGTGTGTTTCTTTCTGCTTAATGCAGATCTGATCCTCGCTTCTCAAATGAAAATAAGAAGTCTCCTTTGTCGACTTACTGTTCTTTTTTCAGAAGCTGTTCGATTGTAAAAGGCAGACTGTTTGTTTGTAATCAAATTAAAACAAAATGTGTATAATACAAAAAAAACAGCAATTGAGCCACTTGATGATATTTCGTGGTTCGTTTCTCTGCTTTGTGGTGTTCTCTTGGCCCCGATCGTTGCTGAGGGCAGATGTGTCTGCAGAGTCCGATTAAGTCAAATAAAACAAGAATTCCTACTTCATGTTTGTACGCATCTTACCGTCTCATCCGTCTCGTGTTTGGTTTGTAGATCAGCCGCCGTCTGTCCTGGTGGCAGCAACGAGCAGCGACAGCGACACAGAGGACGAGGCGCTGCAGAGCAACACCTCCCGCTATGACAACCACACACCTCCTTGCACAGGTACCAATTACAGTCACTCCTATTTAAATAGCACTCATTAGAGCACAGCCAACTCGTCCAAAGTTTCCAGAGGAAAACAATTCCACATGAGCACGAAGAAGCGACGGGAAAAGTTACGTTTTCATCAACAGATCCAGACTCGGCTGGCTGGAGAACAAGAGAAGCAGTGCAATAGAAATGTTCTCCTCGCAGCCTAAACCAACAGCAGCTTCACTGGAAAATGGTCAAGGGTGGCCTGGAGCTGTAACTCTAAGCTTTATTCAATAGAAAAGTTTGAATCCACATGAGAGGAGCCTGGTGGCTGAAAGCTTCGCCTCCCGTTCTACTTCCAGGAAACCTTCAGGAAGCAGCACTCGGGGATGATAAGTTGCTCTAACAGAGCTCTCAGATATGATGGAGCCTTGTTGTTAACAGCTTTACATGTTAAAAGAAAACGAAAGCAAATTTCAAAAGTCAACTGTAGTTTTCATAAACATCTTGCCGTTTTCACATGTTTCTGATTCTCTTCCAACAACCAATCAAATCAAGAGACAAAACTGGAGTCGATTAAACTCAAATGAGAGGCGACCAGGCTTCAGGTCAGGTTGTTGTTCATCATGTGGAGAAGTCAGTTGAAGGTTTAAACACGTCTTTTCTCTTCCTCCTCCTCCCAGGAGAGCAGCTTCTGTCCGATGACGCCAGCCTGCCGGCCGACCGGTGATTCTCCACACAGCGACTCCATGAAGACGCCCCACGTGCTCGTTACACATTCCTCTAATGTAGAAACTGCCTGTTCATGCATGAAGTTTAACTAAAGACATCCCAACGAAGCCGCCTGAGCCTCTTTCATGATGGCGAACGAGGAGTTCCCCAGCCGGCGGGCTGATCGTGTATCGCTACGTAGAAGCTGTAAGAGCAGCGGCATCACGCTCTCACTTGTGTTGACGTTTAGTGTTCTGGTTGGAGATGGAAGCACTTCCAGGGTCCGTTCAGGAAGTACGTTCAAGGACGACAACCACAACTGTTTGTGCAATAACCTCCTCGACTATTTAAGGCATGAGAACTGTTGAACGCTGCAGGACGATTATTTAATTCACCTTCAGCACTGATCTTTATTTGTTGTGCATCAATACCTTTTGTAAGTCCGACCAGTGAATCACATCCACGTAGAAACCATCGATCAGAGTGTGTTCTAATGTGTCGTGTTGAGTTTCGGTCTGCCTGGGCTTCAGGCTCCACTCCCACTCAGCTTCCTTCAGCCTGCGTCTCCCAGCAGCAGCAGCAGCAGCGACTCACTTTATTCAAAGGCGCCACAACCTGTCAGCAGCTTTCTTCCTTTCTGAGGTGAACCGTTAGCGTTCCTGGTAATTTATGTAAATGTCTTCACTCCTAATAGCAGCCTGCTTTTTATTTGACATTTAAAAAGGGTACCGGCGACTCGCGTGGATTATAAAACGGCTCTTTGCGCTCGCGTCTGTGGGCTGGAGCGTCGAGGCGACGCAGGTGTTTCTAACCCCAACATCTGCGCCAACATTTGACCGCCTGATGCAACGTGCCGCCGCTCTACACCACTGAAAGAGGTGATGAGATCAGTGCGACACGTACGTCTGTCAGCAGGTCGGTTCTTTTCTCACGGTTCTGAACTTTTACACAAAAATACCTCAAACCGGCCTTTTGACGAGTGAGAGACGGGGACTGTTTACAACCAACCAGCAGGACGATCAGCCATTAAAACAGCTTTGATTTGCCTTAATATGAACAATTTCACAGAACACAATCTTTTTTTTTTTTTTTATAGGGTCAATTCAGCCAAACAAATTCAGCAGTGATTGTCTTCCTACCCGTGGGTACGGTAGTCATTCAGCTACTATTTCACTAAATTAATGAGCTTCTCTTTGATTTGTTGAAATATTTCATTAATTTACGTCAAACTTTCAATCCAAAACAAGAATGTTCATTCACTTTTACATCTTAAAAATGTTACAAAACTTGTATATATTAAAGAAAACATTGATTTATTCAAAAGGCACGAAGGGTTTCTGTTTAGGGAAAAGTCTAAAATTAGTTTGAAATCACACGGTCGAGCAGTTTTGATTCAAATTCTTATGAGGGGTTTTTCTTTGACTCTGGATGAAAATGTTTCCTCTGGATGATACAAGCAGGATTCTTGTTTTTTTAATGTATTTAGGCACAAAAAAAAAATCCCTACTGAGGAAAATATCCTGATTTGAATGAACTGATCCTTTAAGTAGTGGCATATTTAAGTCTTTTTATTTTTAAATTATTTTCTCTGCTGCACTGTTTACTTCTTTCTAGCTAATCCTAACACACACACTCGTAAGCCGCTGCTGCACCTCGGTGGGAGGAAGCCGCGCGGCACGTTTTCTGGGAGTTGAGCCGTGGGTCCTTCTGCACTTTGTAAGACTGTGGACCGACTCTGTCCTGCTCCTGGAGCCACATCTCCCCTCAGTCTGTACGTCTTCACGTCCACAGTCGCACGTTTACGTTGTAAATATATCCGTGTGTAGATGGAGCTTGCTGTACGCGCCTGATGTGCATGGCTTCATTGGCTGGATTTAAACCCCAGACCAGCTGATAATGTGACTTTTCCACGTTTCAAGCAGCTGTCAGGCTCTCCATAAACAAGATTTCCTCTTTTCCTGTGCTTGTGTCAAAAGGCTGTTTTTTTTAAAAATGTTTCCAGGATGCAATTCACTTATTTTGATGTGTAGCTTTCTTTTGTGTTTGTGTTTGTGTGTGTGTGTAATTAATAAAATGTTTTACAACAATGAAAAAGTATTTTACTGTGTTTTGACCCGTATCACAGTCGGGTCTGAATTGGGAATAAAAAAAGGTTTGAAGACTCAAACGTGTCCAAGATTAAAGCCTGGTTCTGTTGTTTCATCTCGATTGGTATCATAACAGACAATATCTTTTTTTTGTCTGTGAAATGAGTTCAGATGATTGTCGTGATTCAGCGATCCGAAAACTACTATTTCTAATAGTATAGGGATATTAGTGGGTTTTTTTACATTACGTGTGTGTGAGAGCGTGATGTTGACTGGTTAACGTCAGAAGATAGTGTGTGTTGCGTCACAGAAAGGCTTCATTAAAATGTGGGACATTTTTACTACGACTTGTCTGATCCTCTGCTTCCTCAGTCATTGTGACCCGCTCCTCAAGGATGGAGGATGAGCCGTCATGTTCTCCTCCTCCTCCTCCTCCCTTTAAGTTTCATCAGCCAGTTTCTCCTCGGAGCCCAAACCGCTGGAATGGAGAGAATAAAGCCAGATTACGAGTGGGGTGAAATGATGAGTCTTTTTATAGAGGGAGTGTGGAGGACTCGCTGCTCACTTTTGTAAAGCTGTTTATGTAACGGCAGACATGAAAGCCCTGTTATAGCACCGCGGCTCCGGCCTCTGGCATCTCACTCCGCTACACCAAAACAATTTGTTCAGGTTTCTTATTATTCTCTGCTTCCAACACACACACACACACACACACACACACACAGAGGACACAGGGCACCCTGTTGACCGTCCTGCTGCCGGGTCGTTTTTGACTCCGGGGTCTTTTCGACTGAAAACGGATTAAAAGCGGCATCACCTTTTTGACTTTCATGCAGATGGCCGTCTTTTAATTTTAGATGCGAGTAGGAATATAAAAGTGGGAGCTGCTGTGACGTCTGAAGGGACGTTTGAGCCCCAAGGTTTGGATTTAGTGTTTAATCAGAGGAAAGAGCCAGAAAATCCCCGTTGTCTGCAGCTCAGGAGGCCCGAGATGAATTATGAGAGGTGTGACATGATTAATGGAAGAAAGAAGAATCTATCTTTGTTTTCCGGGGAAATGTTAGATATGGTGAGCTCCTCAGAGCTCGCAGAATTATTTAAGAGCCCGATTACGCAACCTTTTCGAGTGAAAATACAAAACGTTCAGTGTTAAATCTGTAACTATGTGAGAGGTATCGAGACAAACTGCAGCTGAATCCAGAGATGGAAACAAAACTTCTCATGGACTTGCTGATCCGCTCACCTGCAGTGTGTGTGTGTGTGTGTGTGTGTGTGTGTGTGTGATGCGTCACACCGCCTTTATCGCATTCAAGGTTTTATTTTGATGCACTCACTTCACCAAGAGCATTGTGGGTAATTAAATAGAGAAAGCTGAAAGAAAGAAAAAAACTAGTCTGTGTCAGACTGGCATTGAAAATCTGCAAATCCTCTGTGTTAAGTACATACATTCAGCCTCAGAGGCTGATGAATCGACGTCCTCGAATAGAAACCAATTGAATGTCGCGTCACAATCAATGAAAACCGCACAGTTTATGGAAGTGGTCTGAAAAAGAGAGTCCACTCGTGAACATCAGGAGAAGTCGCCAAAGCTGGAACTGACGCTCAAGTACATTGAGACTTTTATTGTGGTGTGAACCCCACTGTGGTTGGCTTTTGTTTCAGTAAATTGCTTGAGTTGAAGAAATCACTACTGCAGTACTTCTACTTAAATGCTCTACTTTCATGATATAATATCACGGCAGTATGAATATTTTAAGTTTTCCTTACATTTCACCTGAAAGTCAAATATCCTGAATGTCTTGTGAGTAGTGTGTGTTGTATGTGTGTCAATTGAAAACTAACTCGTGCATGTGAAAGACTGTCTTTGTTATGTCGTGATGATGACGTCTTTTTGAGTTGCTTCAATGAATCCATGTTCCTCTTGGTCCACTATTTTTCTTTTTGACGGATTCATCTCTCGCTGTTTCACCTTTTGTGTTTTCTCAAGACACGTTCATTTTAAAAAGAAAATATATACTTTCACATAACTGATACACTTTCAACGTAAATGCTTAAACTTGGTAGTATTTGGACAAAAATGAATTAAATTAACCTATTTTTAAAACATTAAAAGCTCGAACAGGCACCGGGTAGGTCACTTAGCAACATCACTGTGTGAAGCGCTGAGCAGGGAGCGTCTCCATGGCAACAGATGCTGAATTCCTATGATCTCCTCCATGGAGTGCCTCTCCCGTCCACTTTGTACGATAATTCTTTTTGCAGTTTTTTGGAATCGATTCGGGAATTATTATCCGTTAACCTCCCAGTATCGAATCGATTGATCCTGGGATGATGACAAATCATCCCTGAAAATGTCCTTTGCGAAAGATTGGTAAAATACAGACATATAAACCAATATATAAATACACGCAGACAAAAACATAACCTTCTTGGTCAGTGTTTTTGTTGGCAAAGGTAAAAAATGTTCTATCCATTAAAATCAATCAAACGCACGAGAAAAGAACAAACACCAGCCAGAGACTTGCTCTAATCTTTATATACATAATTAGTCACCAGTTACAATACACATGTTTATATACTACAGGAACACAGATAATACAGGTACTCAATGTGTGTTTTACTGTTTTTTTGTGTTTTTTTTTATCGTTACCTAACCTGCATGTTTCAAGAAGAGCCGATCCTGGGGTTTGTCTTCCAGCCTGGAGGGGCCACGGACCCCCTCTGTGGTCTGACCCCCTCCCTCTCTCTCTCTCTCTCTCTCTCTCTCTCTCTTTGGTGAATCCACTGGTCTACATTTGATCCAGGAATTCCCAACTCCTTCTCAAACACACACACACACACTGCTGAGGAATGCTGATAACGCCTGAAATGTCCTGCCTCCTTTATCGCAGCTCCGCTTTGAGAAGAGTGAGTTTCACATTCACCCCCCCCACCCGGAGACGTTCTGGCGGGTGAACCTCGGATGCAGCGACATCCCATCGAAAGGTCTCTCTGTAGAGACCCGAGTTCTCTTTGAGGGGGAACGTGAAGGTGAAACGGACTCCGGGAACAGTTGCTTTTTTCTTTTCTAAACTTCTCTTTCAAATATGGCTGACAGAACTAAACTTTTAGTTGCATCCTTCAGCAGAAGACAAACCCGCAGAGAGCCTTTTAATGCAGCGTCATTATTGCTTACAGAGAAGAAAGAAAAAGCTTGTCGTGTACATGGACACAGTGCAGATTGATGGAGGGCCCTACAAGCTGGACAGTGGTCATGGGACAGCAGAGCCCAACTTCTGCTCGCTTTCGTCATGACGGGAAGGAAACATCTGACTCAGAGGGACTTAGTGCAAGCAGAGCGTGAGCGAGGGAGGGGGGGGAGAGGGGAGGGGAGGGGGGGAAAGGGGAGTGCTTCTTGAGCTTTAGGTGCAGGAATTACCACAAGGAATGATGGCGAACGCTTTTTATTGCTCATACAAGTGACGACTTCTGTGGATTCTCAGCACGATGAGTAACACCGCACAGCTAATTGACAGGGTTCCAGTGAAGGTTTAGGTGAGCGTACAGATGAGGTTACCCCCCCACCCCCCCCCCCCCCCAAGCGTCAGCACCGACCGCCTGCTGTGAAACTACGCCGGCGTGCGGAAAGGACTCGCTCCTGCACAGAGCAGCTTCCAGAACCAAAACTAGCGAGCAAGAACAGAGGATCTTGTTTATAATGACAAAGTCTCCGAGAAAAAGACCCAATGGAAAAAGCGAGTTTTGGATTTTTGTACCAATTTCTACTTTTAGTGAAATTCATCAATGATCAAAACAAATATTGCAATGTCGTTGAAATATTTTCTTTGCTCGTCACATCTGAATTTCATGGTTTCAATATTGGTTTCAGACATTTTGCTTTCCAGAGGATAAACCACAGAGGTTCTTTTTTTTTTTTTTACTCCAGTGAAACCATCAGGATACAAAATGTGTAGATCGGGGTAAGACTTTCCTCCAATCATTGGAAACCAAAATGTGGTTCTCAGAGGACAAGCTGTTTGGCCGTCACGCCTCCCTGAGGTTCCATTTTATGGCTTTGAGTTAAAATTCTGCACTGACTGGATCAAAGTTCCATTTCAAATGTCCCACAGGATTAAATGGCAACCAGCTTCTTCTCATCAGAGTCTCACACCTGTAGATTTAGAAACATTAGTATAGTCAATAAATTCATGTTCTCTTCAGTAGAGGATCATTATACGTCCATGTTCGGCCTCGGTTACACCACAAGGAGCTTTTGAAAACTCTCTGACTGCGTGGAAATGGTGGAAACAATCCCACGACACACCATGGCCGTCGTAAATGGTTCCTCTGCTGATGCGCTAGTCTTACAGTTGACTGTCAATAACAATCCAACTTGGAACGTCTGTTTAAAAAAAAAAAACAGAAACCACAGCACCCACTAGTGGCCAAACAGGGAAACTACATTGTTTTCAAAACTTTGCTTCGTATCGCCAAACTTTTATGAAACAAAAATGTAAAACTGAAGCATTTTCACCTGAAACGTTGTCATGTGATCCGGGCCTTGATTAACTAAATGTATTTGAATCCGTTAAAACTGAGTCCTGTGGGATTAAATTCAGACTCTGAAACGTAAGTCCACTTTGGCCGTTTGATTGCAATTTGATGTGATTCCAGGAGAGCTAAAATGGAACAGCCAGACAACAATTAAAACTAAGTTTCCACAGCAGATGAAAGATATTAGAGGAAAACCAACACATCAGTTTGTCATTAGAACAAGATCCTGTTTCGTTTTCCAGCCAAACGAGATCTGATCCGAACAGCACAGTGGCTTTAAAGGAGGCTTCACGTGTTCCTCATCTCTAATCTACTAACTCATACGATTTGACTGGCAAGACGGCTGTTTTTATGTTTTTGTTTTTAAGGCTGAAAACGTTTAGTTTTTTTTCCCCGAAGCTGTTGCAGAATGGCAGTACAGATATCTAAGCCGATAAATAACCTCGTTGTGGACGTTTGTTTCCCCGGTTGTTTCTTGTGCCGGGGCGAGGAAGCGGGATGAAACAGCAGCGAGGCCATGACGGGACACCGAGACGCTTCAGTCAAAGCCAGACGTTCTTTTCAGTAGAATGGCAGCCTTCCTACTGCCTCGGCCTCGAGGCGACCGACTCCGTTTAAAGTAAATATTGGATCCGGCCATCAGGCCTTGTGGAGCCTGGATTAAAACCACTGTTTTACAAGACAGAATTAATATTATGTACACTCCTCCGGCACTCGCTCAACTCATAGTTAGTACTGGTAATATCGACGCACACACCAATTCCTGTGTTAATATTGGATCTTCTACATGTTGCCCATCCTCTTCAGGCCTCAGCGTGGCCGCAAAGAGATCCAGCGTTCAGTTGAGAGTCTCTTCAGTACATTCCTCGGAGCTGTGACGGCCCAGAGAAAGAAGAATCTCCCAACAACAACAAAAACAACAAAAGAAAGATAAATAAATAGAATGAAACGCCACCTCATGTTGACCCACTGAGGACATTCTGGGACATGAGGTACATTCTGCTCCTCTGTGCTCTTCCATCGTCTGTCCACAGGGGGGGCTGGGGGGGTGGGGGGGGGGGGGGGGGGGCAGTGACTCAGATTTGAACTTATTCAGGGGAAATGAAAAGTGGAGGCACACGACCTATTTGAAAATTCACTGCATCTAGATCCCCCAAAAATGGGCTTGAAAAAAAAAGAAGAAGCACAAAATGACACCAATAACAGGCGCGTCCCAGTGCTAAACACTGAATAATAGCTTAATAATCTCATCACAAGCCTTTACAAACCAAAGAAAAGAGTGAAAGAATTAAACTCTGTTTGTTTGTGGCAACTGCTAAAAGGGGCAGGAAAAAAAAAAGTCTGCAATAAAGGAACACAATCTCTCCATAGTTATTATTTATCATAGAAATTATGAAAATAAAATTGAACATAAATCACATGGGGATGTAATCTCACATATAATCTGTTGCTGGTCAAAACAAGCTCTGGATTATTTCCAACCTCAGCACAGAAATTTTCTCGTAGGTGAAAACGTGAGCGTCTCATGAGCTGATTCGGCTCCGACCTCGTTCATTCAGGGTTCGATGAAACTTATCTTAGCATCGATTTCTTGAAATTCTTGCGCGCAAATTCAAACTAACAAACTTGCGAAGCTCACGGTCATCGTGCAGCTCGCTGAGCAGAAATGCTTCACATTGTGTGAAACACTGAGCGAATCATTTGATTCTAGTACTGCAAAAACACAAACGCTTCACCTTTCTGCCCCGTCTGGGCCGGAGAACACAAACCGACGGTGTTTAGTTTAGTTTCCAGCACGAGCAGTATCTTTGGATGTTTTTGGTTTCCAACCGGACTGATCCCAGATAAGGTTCAACGATGACGGGGGGATAAAAAAGGGGTTGACTTTGGGGACAGGATGTGTTTAGTACATTAGAGTCGTTTGCAATCAGATGCATGAACGTAGTAACCAGTTCCTAGATCTTATTAGCTTCCACAGTTAGTTTACAGTGAGGTTAGATACAGTACGTTACACACTTGAAGCAAATTCTTTTGCACAGTTTAGACGCACCAAGTTATTAGCCTTAATAGAAATGGATTAATATGAAGGTAGTTTTTCTCATAATACCATTATATATATATCTGCGGGAGGATTACATAGTTGTTTGTTATTATTTATGGAAATGAATCAACGGTGGGTAGTCGTGTTAGATGTGGCTGTTATGTTTCTGTCAGGTGAACTGTGGCCTCATAAAAAGTGCATAAACGTGGAACTGATAATACTGACGGCAGACGGGGGGCACTGCTTTGCAGAATCCAGAGCAGATCCAGTTATGAAGCCAGGAGCAGTGGAGGGGCGGGACTGGGATGTTCAGTTAACAACACAACTTTATGTGCACATCGATCGCTCTCTTCTCTCGCCAAACTTTCTGAAGGAGGTTTTTTCTTTCTGTTTTTTTTAAATAGAAATTTGACACCACTTTGACATCTGCTAACGAACGCTACATTCATCAGCGAGATGGATTTAATTAATAGCTTTTAAGTTTTTAAGCAGGTGTTTGGAGAATAGATGTGATCAATGAGTATTTTGACTCTGCAGCTTTTTAATACGACCAAATACCAAATTACCATTACAGTTACTTGGTAACTTATATTTAACACCGAGTCTGAAGCCAACACATCTTAAACTAAACCGTTATAGAATACATGGCAATTAATCTAGTCATACGTTAGTAATCTCCATGTTTATCCATCTTTTTTCTACAGTGCGATTGGCCGCCATATTAGGGCGCTCCAGGGAGCTGAAAGGGGTCAAAGGTCAGGCTCAGGGACCCGTTGTGGCGTCAGTAAGGCAGCGGTTGATAAGCAGTGAGCCGGGCTCTGTCTAACGTTTAACAGATTGTGAGGGTAAAGGTCGTAATTTAGTTTCTTTACATAAAACAGATAAATACTGTTTTGACCAGCCTCCATTTACTGTTTACTAGCATGTTTACGCAGTGAGCATTATTATAGTCCCTGCTGTGGCTCCCCTAACACACATCTGCTGGAAGAGCATTCCAGGTAAAACTTGTAAAATGGAATGATCATTTTTTTTTTACCATCGTAGCTGGTTGTAGCTTCAGCCATCAGAGTGGCATCAATTTCCCTTCTAACTCTTGTTTCCTCGACGTGTTTTCTGTGACGATCAGCGATATTAAATTGAGCGTGTGAAGTCGTCTGACCTCGGTAACTCACATGAAAGGCACGTGTTCTGCAGCGTTCACCTCCTCTGGCCTGGCGTTAAATCGTTATTCATTCGTTCACCGGGTTCAGTGTCACTGCGACAACAGTGTGGACGACTAAGACAAAATATATATTTTCATACGCTCCTCCCCTCCCCGCTCCAAAATAACCTCATCCCAGGAGTATATCCCCATCTGGAGTACATGAAGCATTTATTCAGGTAAGTGACTGCTAATCTTTTATAATCCCGTGCTAAGTGCTTTTATCTGTAGACACATTGTGGCTGGATAATGGCCGGGTCATTGATTGTATGGAAGAGGGCAGAACAGCATGTGCCTTCAGTCCCAGAAACCAGGAGTAACAATGAATTCCGGCCTCGCCGAGAGACGTTATTCAGGTAACCGGCGGCCAAAAGGATCGCTGAGGGGACAAAGGGGCAGACGGGGCCACTGCAGCTTAATTTGATGCTCGGTCCCTTCAAACACCGTCGACAGATGTCTCAAGACGAAAGAGGAAACGTGTCATCGCGGCCTGCGTCGCGGCCAACAAGCAACTCAAGGTGTCCGCGCACCTTCTGGAGGAGTAGTTTTAGTTCTTCTCCAAGAAAAGTAAGACGAGAGGTGGTTTGTTCTTCGGTCATGAAGCAGCAAGAAGCCAAATTGTTTTGTGTGACGTCTCAAACCTTTTAAAGTAACTCCTTGTCTGCCGAGGTCAGAGCGACCGAGCATGGGAGCTGAACGCGTCCAGACTGAAGTGAGGGGATTCTTCCTCAGTTTAACGACGCACATGCAGGTCCAGGGGGGGCGGATTATAGGAGTATTTTTGTGAAACACTTCAACTGCTATCCTCACTGGTGAATGAAGTCGCAAATTGAAACCCGTTCTGGTCTTTTTGGTCTCGTCAGCCTGAACTTGGTGAGATTAATCTGCGCTTTCCAGCTCTGTCTTCATATCGATCCCACTGGAGAGGACGCAGAGTTGCACTTTACCCGCAGCAGCATTGCGGAGCGGGGGTGGGGGTGGGGGTGGTGGGGTTGTGTTTGGAAATACTCGGGCTGAGGACAGAGCACCACTCCTCCAACAGAGATTCATTAATCACATGACGACTGCAGGAGCCACAACTACTACCTATCAAAGAAAAACGTGTTGTCGAAGGCAAAGGTGGGTGGGCTGAGGGGCGGGGGGGGGGGGGGGGGACTGGAGCCATGAGGGAGACGGTTTGGTTTGGGTGGCCTCTTCAGAAGGCGCCGCTGTGGGGCAGGTGAGGCGCCGCCGCTCCGGGTCTCCAGGTGGAGCAGTGCTGCATGCAGGGCAGCAGGTGGCCGGACGGCAACGGGCCCAGCGGCTCCCTGGACTGGCCTGGCCACCTCCGGACCCGCCGGCGCCGGTCGTGGCCGAGCCTGTGGCTCTGCCAGGCTGCCTGGCCCAACAGCACGGCTGTCTGGGGACACAGAGGGTCCGTGAGGCTGGAGAGACCCAGCTCCTGAAGCAGGGCGCGGGACCGGCGCCTCAGCGGGCCCGCGTCTCGGTAGACCTGGGAGTCGGAGAAGAGGTCGGGGTTGAAGTTGAAGCGGGGCTGTCTGGAGCCGCGGGTCAGCGAGATGCGGCCCTCCAGCGACGGCCCCGGCAGGCTGAGGCTAGTTCTGTCCGTGAACGAGTCCGTCCGGTCTTCGTAGCTGAGGTCCGCGGGGGCCGAGCACTGCTGCAGTGGCCAGCCGCCGCGGCCCTTCCCCCCGATGTCCGCAGTGCTGCCTCCCTCTCCGCCGTCGCGCTCCACCCGGCCTGCCTCGTCCTCTTCCTCCTCCTCCTCCGCCTCCTGCCGCTCCTCCTCCTCCGCCTCCGCCTCCTCCTCCTCCTCTGCCACCTCGCCCTCCACCACGCCCGCCTCCTCCTCGTCCTCGGTGCTGGTGGGCGCGGGGGAGCGAGGGTCCCGCAGGAACACCACGATGACCGTGATGTTGTCGCTGGAGCCGGCGTCTCGGGCCGACGCCACCAGCTTGTGGGCCACCATGGTGGTGTCGCCGGCGTTCTCCTGGAGGTGGTCGCTGACCACCCGCACCGCCTCGTCTGGACTCACGGTGTCCCAGAAGCCATCGCAGGCCAGGATCAGGTAGTCTTCTGAGCCGTCCAGGGGGAAAATATTATGGTCTGCATCGCCACAGATATAAGGTTTGTACTCCGAGTCACCTGCCGACACATGATGAGAGTCAGTCGCCTCATTTCATTAACATGTTCTGATCTGACCTTTTAACAGTTACAAATACCAAAGCTTCTCATCCTTTTCTTTTGTTTTACATGAAAACCACTGCAAAGCTGCCGTCTCACTTTCTCTCTCTGTCTTCACCGAGCTAGCCCTTCTTTCTATGCAATTTCGTTGTACCTGTTACAATGACAATAAAGCCGATTCTGATTCTGATTCTGGGATTAGTGCTTTACTCAGGTGCCGTTTACACAACGTTTCAAGTGGAAATGCAACATTTTTGCAATGTTGTTTGGGAAAAGTTTCATGTTCACACGGCAAAGTTTAAAACGCTGTAGTTAGCATGCCAGGCCAGTAGTAGGTGCTGTTGATTGTTTGTGTATTGAAACCACAGTCGCTCTAAACATTAACAGTGAAAGTACACAGGCACTCGTATGGTCAGACGACCAAGTTAGATCGTTATTATGGTGACTGTCAACTGTAAAATGACCAAGTTTACCAGGATAACATGGACTGGGATTCATGACACGACGGTGGCCGCCGTGTTTGTTATCATCCATCAACTCACACATGTGCAGAATAACTATTTACTAGAGCCGCAGTGTGTATGCACAGTAGCAGCGTTTTAGAAATGTTGTGTTTTCAGTGGCTCCCTGCACCGTTGTGGAGTAAGTGGACGCCCAAAATGCCCAAAACGCTATAAAAGTTTCAACCTGCAGTCAACTAATCAGAAGCAGCTCTGCAAGTTTTCCCTAAACTCCTGTTTATTAACCCTGAGCTCACACAGTCCTCCTCACAGCAGCAGCCGTTATTCTGTCACAACAAAATCAGCCTGGACGCTTCTACTGACTTCACACAGAACGACTCCATTCGAACATTAAAACGTGCAGGATCACACAGAGGAACACGGCTCATGGTTCAAACCCCCCACCTATTGCTCTGGACACCGACAGACTGCCGTTGACCCTCCATGTGCCGAACCAGATCACACAGCCTCCCAGAGCCTCGATCCGCTGCTTCTCATCCTGCACACACACACACACACACACACACACACACACGCACACACACACACACACACACACAAACACACACGATGAAGGAAACGTGACGGTTTTCGATTAAAATGCAACGCGCAACACCAATGTGGCAGAAAACTCAACAACAGAGGTCTCATGCATATTTGCAGAAGTAAAAATAAGAACCAGAAACAATCATGAAGGTGTTTGTGTCGCCAGATAACAGAGAGGCTGGTTCATGAGCAGCGACGGAAAAATATCTCATTTGTTCATTTAGTTATTATTATTTAGCATGATTATCATATTTATTTATCACATGACATGAAGATCTGTGGTAAATCTCAATAAGTCAAAACACTCTATTGTTGGTCTTTATAATTCCTTTCTATTGGCTTTGAATTAATAGATTTATTCGTTTCATTTTAATGTATTCATTTTACTTCAATGTTTCTTTCATTTAATTTCCATCCTAACTCATGTTATTTTGTTTACCTCATATTTGTTTATTATTTCATTTACGTTTGGCTCAAATGCTGACATATTTTCTTCTAAATATTTTACTGGTTTTTAACACGAGTTTTCCACTTGATTTGTCAATTGAATGTTTTATTTGAATACTTTAAGTTTTGAATTATTTGATCTGTGTTTAAATAAAAGAACACATCAAGTTCAACTTTCAAATGCCTTCATTTCCATGCTTTCCTTTCATTGCCCTGTTGTTCTGAGTGTATCAGCTCCCGGTGAAGCACACTGAACTGTCTGAAACCAAAACTCAAAATACTTCTATCAAATTTTACTTCATTTTTTTCACCTTCATATGTTTCACATGGTTTGTTTAATTCTTTCAAAGGGAAGAAACTATAAATGTGTTGTTTTATTGGGGGACTTGTGCCAGAATAGTTTCTGGCTGCGTCCTATAATTTCCCGGAGTCTTGGCCCGTTGCTTGGCAACAGCTCAGAGCCAAAAACCTGTTTGGCACCAAACTCTGTGACGTTTCAACACTTGAGGTTTGTTTTTTGTTTTTTTTTCAGTTTTATTAAGACTGAACATGAGAGTTTTTGGCTCCTTCAGCCAACCAGAGAAGGTTGAGTTTGTTTTAAAGGTTTCAAATTCACCAACATGTGAAAAACATTTGTTGTTTCATCAGTTTTTTCTGTATTTTTTACTTTTTTTTTTTTTTTTATTCAATAAAATTCCAAGAGTTTCAGAAACTGTATTTTTGATTTTCATGAATGAAAGAAAAGAGGCTTTGAATACAAATGTGTACTAAACTTAAAATATATGGAAGCTTGAGGTTGAATTTCATTGAGGGAATCATAAACTTTTCTTTTTATTGTCTCTAAATGTTTTGAAGACGTGTCTGTGAGTAAGTCAGTATTATTTCCTTTTGCATCACGTGTGTCCTTGACACCATAACAGAATGTGTGTGCTTGTTTCGTTGAACAAAACTTGCTGTGAAAACGTCTCCACAAACCTCTCGGTCTGGCTTGTGTGGTTTCATCAGCTCCACCACTTGTCCTTTCCTGACCAGGATGACCTGCGAGTCTCCGAGCCAGGCCACGTGCAGCGTCCGACCCCGCAGGAAGCACACCACGCCCGTCGTGCCGCAGCGCAGGTTCTGACACACACACACACATCGTGACATCAAAACATGAAATACACACCAACCACAGAAAAAATACTTTGAAAATGAATCAGAAATC